>NC_056746.1:552671002-552971002 GCF_019279795.1 Protopterus annectens
ACCTACCTACTCTAACACACTACAGCATTATGCATCTACAGAACGCGCTACCGAGATTACTGAACACAGCACTCTCAGAGGCATACTTCTAGGTGGGTGACATCATCCGCAAAGGCAAAGACGCCGATAGAGAATGTATGTGTTGTGAGGCATCTAAAAGCATTATTGTGTCTCCAGGCAGCTGGAATCACACGCACACTTGGAAGGGCCGGGAGTTGAACACACACCTACCTACTCTAATACACTACAGCATTACGCATTTACAGAACGCGCTACCGAGATTACTGAACACAGCACTCTCAGAGGCATACTTCTAGGTGGGTGACATCATCCGCAAAGGCAAAGACGCCGATAGGGAATGTATGTGTTGTGAGGCATCTAAAAGCATTACTGTGTCCCCAGGCAGCTGGAAACACACACACACCCACACACACACACCTGGAAGGGCCGGGCGTTGAACATACACCTATCTACTCCAACACACTACAGCATTACGCATTTACAGAATGCGCTACCGGGATTACTGAACACAGCACTCCCAGAGGCATACTTCTAGGTGGGTGACATCATCCGCAAAGGCAAAGATGCCGATAGGGAATGTTTAGAGAGTGAGTGGTCTGAAAGCATATTACCATCCCAAGGTAGACATACACAAACACGCCAGTGCTGTCAACGGGCCAACTAAATATCTATGGAGCACAACAACACTGAATAGATACGGGATGTGCCACAGACAGTACACCCTTCGAGAGAGCAACAAGTGTGTTCAATGTAGGCATCCATCGTGACATTGAAATTGGACATCTGGTGCCTGGATGACCACCATGGCTATACAGGATGTCAATGGCCATGCCCACACGCTTAGTATCACACGTCTGTTTGGAATGTACTGTGTGTCCATCTACACAATGGCGTACTGGGCATGCTCACACACTTAGCTGTTGCAAAGGGCCATCTTGCATGCACACGGAGTCTAATCATGGAGGGGCACAGTGTGGAATGTACTGTGTGTCCATCTACACAACAGCGTACTGGGCATGCTCACAAACTTAGCTGTTGCAAAGGGCCATCTTGCATGCACACAGAGTCTAATCACGGAGGGGTGCAGTGTGGAATGTACTGTGTGTCCATCTACACAACGGTGTACTGGGCATGCTCACACAGCTGTTGCAAAGGGCCATCTTGCATGCACACTGAGTCTAATCACAGAGGGGCGCAGTGTGGAATGTACTGTGTGTCCATCTACACAATGGCGTACTGGGCATGCTCACACACTTAGCAGTTGCAAAGGGCAATCTTGCATGCAGATGGAGTGTACATACAGAAGGGCACAGTAAGGTATAACTGCCCTCACACACAGGGCGGTCACACATGCAGTGACCTGTACACACACAGCTGCCATCACAGCTGTAACAGGTGCAGGTCCCACACGTACACACTGCAGTGTACACTGTAGCTGTCAAGTCAGCACCATGTCATTGGTGCAGCACTACACATCCTTACGGTCCCACAACACCATGTGACACATGACCACTGGGCTGTACAGCGGTGTACACCAGCTGTGCAGAGTACACACATACCAACAGGGATCCAACAGGTGTTATGCATTGCAATGATACCAGTATACATGAACAGGTCAGCTCACGACATAGCATGGCCCTTACACAGCTGTGACACCTGACTGTTGCTGTACACCAATGAACACACATCTGGGTACATCATACATGTGATTGTGTGGATGTGTGCACGGACTGCACACACAACACATACATACATGGCCTTTGATGTACCTTGTGCATACACTGGCCTAATCAATGCTACACATGAGAACTGAAGGTGGGCCCATGTCTGTTGAATGCTCACAATACAGGGGGTAGCAGTGTTGACCGGGACACATACCCTTGTTCTGGTCGCCTGTGACATCCATGATATCATACCGCAGTCCATGTGTTATGTATGTCAACACACATGTCCAACAAAAGCAATGCATACAAACATGGCAACAGGAGACACATGTGACATCTATACTGTGCACGCAGCAAACATGCATGTGCAGTGTCCGATGTCCGTAACATAGTTGCACCTACCTATGACATGCAGATGCAATGCAGACCCATCATTGACAGCTGTATACGGTGACATACAAACAGCACGTATGGAGGGATGTGTGTACATAATGTGGTGAACCACCTGTCTAGATGTATGTGTGCAGGGGGTGGCTCACAGTTGTGTCACACACCATCCTATCATGCCATGTGCTAACTGTATGCTATGTCGCTGTTACGTGACGGTGCTGACATAATGCATACACAGCGGTCAGGTGTTAACAACTATATGTCATATGGCACCTGTAACACCTACAACCTCCCGTGTGTATATAGCAGCACATTTGCCAGATATAGCGTTGGTACACATAATGCAATCAATACCGCTGCATGTCCAGCAAACGTGTCATCATATGGCTGGTGTATCATTCCCAGCACTGCCATGTGTGTCTGAATGTGTGACCAGGGATGCCACATATCACAGGGAATATGTCCCAGTTGCTACACATCCCTGTACACCATTGTAGAGAACTGTACATACGTCAGTGTGGGAAGCATGACGTTCGCCGGTGATGTGCATCACACACATCGGCTGTCCGTATACACATGTGTGGTCACCACAGTGTGTGTGTGTCTGTATGTATGTCTGGTGCTTGGTGTGAGTGTGTATGCTAATATACTGTGGGAAATTATCACTAGCCCCACGTGTTGACTAACCTGTAATGATGATGCATTGCACAACCCTGTTGATGCCATAGGTCCCAGCCATACTGGCTACCTGTGCATGTCCCTTCTCTGTGACACTTTGTGTGGGTGCATAGTACTGTGAGGGTGATGACCACACAGGCAAGTGTCCCCAGCTGCACACTATGGGGTGTGCGTTATAGTGGTGTACACCCCGTGACTGCGGCCATGTTCACGTACTGTTACAGGTCCTACTGCTGCACAGTGTGGCCTCCAGCTACCAAGTGACACCTCACATCATCATTTGCCAGGCCGCTGTGTACAACCCCTGCACCATGTCACCATACCTGTAATGTGTCCTGCTATGTATGTCACGTCTCTGTCCAGTGTAGCCTGTGGCACCGACCACGTGCGTCAGGTGCAGTATATGTGCGGACATCTGTGTCATGTTTGTGTGTCCAACAGTCAGGATGAGGGTACATGTAGCATGCTGATATTGCCAGACATGCCTGTGTGTACTCCACAGTTACACGTGGGGGACTGCAAACACTGCTACCTGTAGGCACATGCAAGTACACCATAGGAGGGAACCAGGGTATCACAACCAACATGGTGCTACAGATGTAACCGAGACACATACCGTGAACACATCACAATGCATGCTGCACCTGCACTACATGGTGTGACTGGTGCATGTCGACAGTACACAACCTATGTCACATACACAACTCAGTATTCACACACAACCACTGCAACATACACATCCCTCACTGTGCATACACAGGTATTACATACACATCTCACTATGCTGTTCACCCTGTGCATCAGAATATTTGTGCATAACCCTGCACCGATAGTGTGGATGACAGGGATGCAGCACAGGCTTCATCATATGCACAGGGTGATATGTTTGCCAGGGGCATAGGCTGCGCCAATGGATAACATCATATGTGTGTGTAAGGGCCGGTGAGTTGACTGGACATATCTGTGCAGAATGCATGTGGATGTTGTGGAGCCCTACAGTTGTGTTTGCTGTATGCGTGTATGTGTGTACACAGTTCTGCCATTTGTGATGCCTACACAGGGTATAATTGACAGCCCCAGATTGTACAGTGCAGGTTGTACAACTCACTGTGTCCGTCCACGGCCACGTGACCTGTGCCTACCTGGGGTTGCATGGGCACTACCAGGTGGAGGTACAGAGTGGCTACTGTCCAATGACACATGTCCGCTGGAAACATGTCCCCGCTGAGACCGTCTAGGGCCACATCCATGTGGCCTGCTGTGTCCTGGTGTTGACAGTGCAGCAGCAGCTGCACTGCTACTGCTACCAGCACTATGGGAGCAGGCATGTGAGATGGCACGGTCACGTTGACCTACACTAGGTGGTGTTGCTGGCCTACGTCCACGTGGCCTACGCCTCACTCCTACCAGGTGCTCCAGCACAGACAGCTCCCGCTAACGGATTGCCATGCCTCAGTCAAGGATTCCGACCATTTCACCTAGTCGCCTATCCAGAACATTAGTAATCTGCTGTTGAGCATTTGCCAATGCCTGGATGTTGTCATTTAGGGTATGGATAGCAGCCCTCTGCAGCCTCTGCCCTTCTCTGTTCTGCCGTTCAGCACGTGCCTGTGCCACCATTACAGTCTGGAACATGCGTCTGGTGATACCAGCTGCTGCACTCTGTCCTGCAGGTCCATGTCTGCCAGAGGTCCTCCTACGAGCAGCACCGGCCACATGCCTGTGTGGCACATCTGCAGTCATTACACTGACTCCATGGTGTGTAGACACACCTTCTGTAGCCACCACACATTCCTGTTCCACACCAACAGACGCTGACTGTCCTTCCTCTATGGCCACCGGTGATGTGGTATGTGTTGGCAGCAGAACTGTGTGCGGGGAAGAGGGGGACATAGCTGGGATGGTAACCATTGGCACAGATTCAGCCCCTGACAACCCTGCCTGTACCACATGCATATGTTCATCACCGCTAGTATCTGTGGGGACACTAACATCAGATGGACTGCAGGAGGGTAACGCACCTACATCACCTGTGAATGCAAAGAAATACTGTAAAGTACAATAGACACACACAGACACACAGACACACACACACACACACACACACAGACACACAGACACACAGACACACACAGACACACACACACAGACACACACAGACACACACAGACACACACACAGACACACACACACACACACACACACACACACACACACACACACACACACACACACACACACACACACACACACACACAGACACACCATGTGTGTGGTTTGCAGATGGCATGCAGCATGCCTGCGATAGAGCAGAGGGCATGCAGCTTAGACATTAATAGTGTTAGTAAGCATACCTCCCTGGGGTGCACACTACAGCAAGCAGGTGTCATATCAGTAGCCATGCAGTTCACACAATCATGATAGTATGCATGCATCTCCGTGATACACCATGTGGGCCAGAACAGGATAACAGTACACATGTCTGACGTGACCTTGACATGTAATTTGCTGACATGTGCATTAACATACATACATGTTTGACACAATGGTGTCCTGACACATGTACAGCATCATAATGGGCTTCAGATTGCAGTGTTGTGTGTATGCCCTACAGATAGAATGCATGGTTAGCAAATGTGCATGAGCACGGGATGGTAGTGTGAGCCATCTTACATTGCTATACAGTGTGAAGTACAGACACTGTGCCATTGCATGGCAACATGAGGCATGTATGTTGCTGTAGAATGCATAATATGTACACATCGCATAGCCATAACTGCAACACAGTCGTGATGTTCGACAGATCGTATATGGTAGACTTCAGTGACACCTCCAGTAGCTGTGCACAGGCTTTTAGGTTGTCCACTGTACCACATCAACTGTATAATCAGTCAACTAAGGCTATAATTGGACCATGTGTGGACAATGTGCAACAGGGTGTATACACATCCCATGTACTGTGTGGCTACATGTCTCTGGCCATCCCCCATGGCCATGTGTGCACATGTGGTGGCCAATTGTGTGTGATGGGCATCTTCTCCACATGTCTGTGTGGTCCCATATGACATACACCCATACATGTCAGATATGTCACATTCCACAGGTCTATGCAGACAACGGGTTGTATGTTTGGTATGTGGGGGTATAGGTCATGTGGTAGTGTGACAATATTGCAGACAGAACACTACATGTCTGGGACATGTCAGGTGGCACATCACAATGTGTGCACCCGATGCAGGGGCATATGACACAATGGTGACACTTGTGGGCTGCCCATATCACAGCTCACTGTGTGGTACTTTGTGCGTACCACACATGTTGTTCCAATGCATACTACATATGCTTCCATTGTAGAACACCTCCACCGTTGTATGCACAGCTGAACACACATGGCACAATGACAAGTACTGTGGTTTCAAGTCTGTGCATCATTACGTTTGCATATATTGCACATGGGTGGCATGTGTGAATGCATGGTGGTGCGACCTGCATATCGTGACTGGAACAAACATCAGGTGTGCAAGTGTTAACTGGCCACATGGCAAATAGATCTACACTGTAACATGCCTGATACTGATGACAGTCTCACCTGCAATGGACCCATGTCTGTGCGGCACGCCAGAGGTACCTGTATAGGGGTGACACACCAGTATGAACATTATCCATGACTGTATGACAGCCACAGGTTGCACTGTGCATGTGCACACATTCACCTGTGTAATAGCATATAGTATGCACATGTGTGCATACACAACATAGCATACTGTACTATGCAGCATGTGTGTCCACATACCAGGCATATGTTGTTACTTTACAGTATGTACAGTGACACATGCAACTACATGGCATATAATAGCCATATGTGCATTACTGACTTACCAGGCAGCTCCAGGCTCATTGGTTGGGAGACACCCACCTCCACGATGGCAGCTAGTGTTTCTGGATGCTGTTCCCTGGGTGTCCCCAGACTAGCCAGTAGCTCCTCGATGTGTGTGAGTTGGGGCTGGGATGGTGGCCCACCACCTGTTCCACCTTGTTCCCTGGTGATTGCAGTCGCACGCTGTTTTGCATGTCATATCAGGTCCGTGCAGTGTCTGCTCACCTGCTGGTAGGTGCGGTTATGGCCACCCACATCGTTCACCCTCCTGCGTAGATCCTGCCACAGGTCATACTGCTGCTGGGCATGCTGTGGCACATGGCTGAACAACAAGTCATAGTTGTCATGGAGCTGTGGGATGAGGACATCATCCTCCTGGTGGGTGTATGCTGGGAGGCGTGTACGGGGCATTATCTGTAAAACATAATGATGGTGACAGGTCACAGTTTCAGAGATGTACAGAGATACTGCTGCACATACATTTCTATGACATCTACTGCATCTGCACAGTTATCTTTGCAAAGCATCATGACACTGACACGACTGACGTGATTGTGTCACACATGTCACACCCATTATGCATTGGATATCATCACCATATATGTGTGTCACCTCATTACAGTGTTCATACTCCATGTAAATGCTGTCTTGCTGTGGGCATGTCTATTTGCCTGCACTTGTGTTCTTACCTATCTGCACATGCCTCGATGTGTCCACGGTACCACTGTTGACCTGGATGCTGTGTATATGTCACATATCAACACAGACACAGCCGGAATGGACTTGAACAGTGACAATGCACACATACGCATGGACACCTGTACATGCATGTGTTTTGCCATATACATCTACACAGTACTGTACAACTGTTCAACATCCTGACATGGATCGCCTGTATGACACATGTGATAGACATGGGACAATGGATAGTCAGACGACATTCGCAGGGATGGTCATCAACCATAGCATGTGCGGGCACAGTTTCCACGCTGTTACAGATGGCCATTGTGCCACCGCAAGCTGCATCAGTGCCACATTACTGATCCAGTCAGTTGATAGTACATCTACCATGTGGCCATCACACCATGTATGACTGGGATGACATCTTCAGCTTTGATGGACAGGGTTGCATGGTATGGCGGGAGTATGTCACATATATGGCAAAGGGATCTGTCCAGCCTGTGGCGATCCTAGTATTAGGGCGGTGGCTGTCCATGACATATGTCATATAGATCAGGATATGGACATGTAGCATGTCCATCATCATGGTGTAGCAAATGTCCTTCTGCAAGGTAGATGGCATGCTGCATAGTGGAGGTGTGGATTGTGAAGGCTGTTATCGCACATCCATGCATAGCCATTCCCCCTTACAGGTGGTATGTGATCCAATATTGGTCACCACAGTGCTGTATATGCCTGGCCAGTGATCTCCGTGCTCATGGATGGCACCCTGACATGGGTACCTCAGATGACTACCTAAGGGGCCTGGAGACGTCACCATGTCAGGGGTGCACTGCACAGCACCATCCCTTACACAGTGTCCATAATGTTGACCACAGCCTAGGTAGCAGTTTATGGGTACAGGGATGTTCACCTAGCGGTGACACTGCTGGTATCATCCATCAGATTGTGCACATATGTCACACATCTCACACACACAGCCCATTCTGTATGTTGTTCACAACACTGACACAGCTAAACTGATAGGTCATGGCCATTCACAGCCTTACATACACAGATGCCTAACATTTGTCTGTGTGGTATGGGCTACAATGAGGGTGGGGTACAACACATTAACCCTGTTCTACTGTATCTGGCACAGATGTGCTGTGCACATGTCACTCTTGCACCTTTTGTAGTTGTGGGTCTGTCAACAGGCCACTGGTGGAACACACCTGTGACATGCAAAGGTATTTGTAATCAAATATTCGTGCTATCTTGTACATCTGTACTGCTAACATCTACAGTGCTAATGGTTCATGGACATACACACCATACTCAGCAGGGTTATAGTGCAGTGCCACCCTAAATGACTGTCATCACCTCTTGTGGGTTGATATTATCCAACACCCTATCTGTATTGTATGGTCATGCTAGGCACTTGTTCAGAACATGTGAGCATGTCATGAGCTACTGATTACTATAGCGCCAATTCCACACCATTTCCCACAGGTACACTGGCTGTCCTACACTTCCCAGCTTGCTTAAGGTAGGACAGCTGTTGTACACACGTAACACACATATCCTGTGGGACATGGTTGTATATGCAGGCATGTCCAACTGTCACATACCAGTGCTACTGCCTGTCTATATGAGGGATATGTCGTACATGTGGCAATAGAGCAATTGTCTCATGTACACATTCAATGCTCACTTCCCAACATACGGCACTACAGCCTGTGGGGGATGCACTTCTGCAGCCGTGCTGGGCCCATAGCTCTCAGGTGTACCTCATTACGGGGAACGTACCTCATTTGGGGTTCTGAAAGGTGCATGTTCCTCAAGGTTCCACATTGGAAGGGTCTGTCACACATTCATTGTTGTACATAGTTTACCTGCTAGCCATGGCTAGCTAGATGAGAATCATATTAATTCATTGGAATATCTGTTTTATACATAAGACCAGCCTATTTTAGACATATTCCCTTCCTAGTTGACGCTGTTAGTAAGCCAGTTGTAAGTGTTCCACGTTTCGCCCATTTGTCACACTGTATGAAGGCTAATGTTCCTCATTTTGGGGACAGGAGGCTGACAGCTATGGCTGGGGGTAATGCTGTCGCCAACCCTGACTGCACCTGACAGTCATTTGGGGATGTGTAACATTCGCAACACACCCCACCCATCACATCGTCTCACATAATCTACACCACCGGCCACACCTACGAGGACAACCTGTGCAGTACGTCTCCATACTCACTGTAGGCACCAGAGGTAGCCGCCATCATGGAAGACAACATCACCAGCTTATAGCCCAGAGACTCATGTGTGCCCACCACATACAGCCAATAGTGTGTTATAACATTCACAACACACCAGTCATAGCTTACTCTGTAGGGTGTCACACTGCAGTTCCACACAGCAGGCTACACAAGGCGTTAGTCGCTTACATCTTGCTGTCGAGTAACTGCTTCTGCAACATAACCTATGCACCCATGCCACACCTCACCAGGTACGATACGTCTGTGCTTTGCCATGTTAGTGTGACTGCCCTGTGATGCCACTTCACAGACTACGTGTGCAGGGACATGCAATAGCTCACCAGTCTTATAGCCCTGAGGGTGTGGGCCTAGCCCTGGGGAGCATTTTGCATTCGTCTGGACATGATACCACTGTACAGTGACCGACTGTGTCACTGCAATAGTTGCCTATGCTCCTATTGTCATTCCACAGGCATGTGGTATCTGTCCGCTATGACTGTCCTGGTCAAACACAATGCTGTGGCACAGATGACTTGCACCTGTCTGCCCTGGGAGTACAGCTCACATAGGTTCATAGGTTCATAGGTTCATACTAGGCTATCTGCCCAAGGGCATTTACAAGCCTAGCCCATAGTTATTTGGCTTTCGCCACCCCTTTAGTTTGAATAAAACTATGCCTATTATTTTGCTGTGCCTCTGTCAAGCAGTGACACTGAAGTAATCCCTGGGGTATATCTGCGATCCCCCATCCATTGGTCAAGATTCCTCTTGAACAAAGCCAGCGAGGTGCTCTGCCTCACATGTACTGGGATTTTGTTCCACAGCATAGGGAGTCTCTGGATGATGAATCTGTCCCTCCAGCACGTTCTATTAATAACCGTGTCAAGGTTTAAGTCTCCCACCCTTGTGGTTCTGAGGGATTTAGATTTTTTGAGGTGAAGCATATTCATCAAATCAGGGTTTGACATGGCCTTATATGTCAGGCACAGGTCACCTCTGAGCAAGCGGTATGAGACTGAATAGAGCTGGAGTTCTTTCAGTCGGGCAGCATAAGACATATTTTTGAGACCCTTTATCCTTTTGGTGAGGAACTTTTGGGGCCTTTCCAGCTGCTGCAGGTGTCGGGTCAGATACATTCCGAATGGGGCATTGTACTCAATCATAGGTCTAATGAGTGATGAGTACAGGGGGACGATGACCTCCCTTGATCTAGATGTGAATCCCTTCATGATCAGGTGGGCAATATAGAAGGTTTTCCTAACCACTTTAGCAACATGAGTGTCAAACGAAAGGCTACTGTCAACCTGGGTCCCCAGATCCCTGATGACTTCTTCTGTGCTCAGTGGATTGCCACCTATATGGTAGCTAGGGGTAACCTTGTTTTTCCCGAAGGGTATGACTATGCATTTCTTGGCATTTAACTTTAGGCCATGGCTCTGGCACCAGTTATCCATTTCTGTGAGGCCCTTCTGAAGGATATCTGTGTCAGATGTGTTTTCGACTATGGCCAGTTTGCAGTCATCTGCAAACTTTGTCAGCCATAACCCTCCTGTGTTTGCTTGTACTTCAGAAAAGTAGATGCCAAACAAGAGTGGACCCAGGACTGAGCCCTGTGGGACACCACTTGTGACAGGCTTTGAGTCTGACATGGCTCCAGCAACTCTGACCCTGTGGGTTCTGTCACTTAGCCAGTTTGCAACCCATCTTGTGATGTATGGGTTTACATTCAAGCTGATGAGTTTTTCGATGATACCTGAGTGGGGTATTGTGTCGAAGGCCTTTGCCAGGTCAAGGTAGGCTGTATGGACTGCCTTTCCCTCATCAATGGCCTTGGTGACTGTCCCGAAAAAGTCAACCAAGTTTAAAAGGCATGATCTGCCTTTGACAAAGCCAAACTGGGTTGGATCCAAAGTCTGCAAGTTCCCTATGTCTTTATTTATGAGTTCCATTATGATCCTCTCCATGGCTTTGCAGATAAGGCTTGTCAAGCTAATGGGACGGTAATTTCCAGGGTCGGTGGAGGCACCGCCCTTGTGAAGTGGGACCACAGTCGGCGTGCGCCACTCCTTGGGTACTTATCCTGAGGTGAGGCTAAGATTAAACAGCTGTCCTAACTGTGGGTTTAATTCCTCAGTGAGTTCGTGGAGCACACAGCCGGGGACACCATCCGGTCCCATGGATGCTGTGTTTTTTGCTTTGGAGAGAGCAGTTCTCACCTGGGAGTTGGAGATGTTTGGGGGGCTACAATCCTCTGGTATAGATATCTCTCCTTTTGGGGGTGAGGGGGGGGAGAAGTTTGCACTGAACCTGTCAGCCAGTATGTTGGCAATGTGTGTAGGTTCAGTAATCTTCACATCATTTTGAACTAATTCTGAGCATATCTGGGAGTTTCCTCCTAGGTTTCTAACATAGCTAAAGAAGGCCTTATGATTGTCTTTTGAGTCCTTGGCGATTTTTCTCTCAAAATGCTAGGCTCTTGCTGCTTCTATACTGCCTGTCCTGCACAGTTTCCAATAACTGTCACCGGCAGGGCGGTAACTGGCATGCGCGACATGGGGTCATGTGACACATTGCTTGCATCTTCCCCTGTGACGCACACAGGCAAGGCACACCTTATAATGCACCACTCCAACATCTCTGCAGTGACTGGGACCTGCCTGTAGGCTCTGCAGAGCACACCTGCAATGACAGGTTATAGACGGACCATACCTTCCAGGTACATACCTGGACCGGCACACCCACAGCTGAGGGGTTCCCATATCCCACTATGTTTTGCACACATCCTGGCAAGTTGCTTAGCACAATGCATCAGAGGTACTCCACGTGCAACTAACTGTGTCCGGGACCGCTATACACATTGTAACAAGCGACAGAGTCAACATCATACCCCACGGGTAACATACCTTCTATGGTGGTATAGTGGACAGTGGGCCTCAGCTACTACTGATGTGTGACTGACACTACCCCACACTTCACTGGGATAGCCACTCATGTACCGACACATCCGTGAGTCATACCCTCCACTCTGCTGGATCAACACATACACACTATCTCCAAGACCTACATTACCCTTGGCATGAACACTACCACCATGTGACTGGTGTTACACACCTGGGGTTATCCCCTCATTGGTGGATTCTAAACATATGCTAATCTACTGTGTTAGCCACATCCCGGAAACACACCCATCACAGCATACACAGTACATGTGTACTACTACACCTACTACAGATGTCTGCTGACAGTGGTTGTTAACATCATGACACCCGTGCAGATGGACAATGCACATACAAATGCTGACACATACCCCAGTGCACTTAATTAGCATGTACACAACTGCATGGATCATGCTATTCCACACAGAGCAATGATGGTACACACCAGATAACAGACGCCACTCTGGTGGTCATGTTCCACGGACATATGATGTACAACAACAGGTGTAGGCTGTTGCACAGTGGTGTACATTCCCATGTGTGGGGTGACTCTCTGGTCAGCCATGGTGGGGCCACAGGGTCCCTCATCACATACTCCAAGACTAGCTACGTAAACATGACTGCCACACATTCCGGGGTGTACCATCAGGCATTATGGTGGTATGTCAGTATTCAATGGCAACACCCACATCTGCTGTCACATACAACAGTCACTCAGGAACATTGCAGACCCAGGTATTGTTGGCAAAATGCTGGAGGATGGATTCAATGCTGACAGTACACCCTCTCAATCACTACAGGGCCGCAATTCATACATGAACATTGTGGTGTCCCTGTGGTCACACCTACACAGTACTGACCTACACTCTATGTGTCCTGGGACACTGGCCCCATGTCACCTTCCAACGTCCCAGGCTGTGATGTCCACCAACCTCCGAATTACATGTCTCACCACTAGGCCACCATATTCAGTAATAACCTTGTTTCAGACATTGTAGACCCTGAATGGCACACAGCAGCATTTATCACACTACACACAGGTGGCACCACATTGCATGAGTGGGACTATAGTCCTACACACCTGACTGGACTGTTCTGCGTGGCTATGGGGCACATCATCAAGGACGTCATTCTCAGAGACATTGTTGGTCTCCCGTCCTCTGCTGCCACCCGGGTTGGGCCTGTTAAGGCCAGAGCATGGCCCCTACACATGGTGGACTCCTTTCATACAGTTACCAGGGCAGTTGCTGATGGTACGGGAGTCCACACATCCTACATTGTCCTCTCATTGCCTTTCAGCACCACTCCCCATTCTGGTATTGACAACATACACATCCACCTGCACATCGTACCCTGTGTCTGAGGATGTTATGCTATGTGGCTCATGGACAGGACACACAGTGAGGCCAGCATACCATAGTACCTACTACATGTCAGGTACTTTGGCATACCACGGTCCTCAGTCATAGGGCCCCTCATGTTAAGTATATGCTTCCCTGTGGAACAGGCTGGCACAGGGGACTTTCCCTGCCTAGCTTTAGAACCCCTACATACCAAGTGCCATGATTGCTCCACCAGCTGATACTGACTACAACTATACGGATGTCGCTGTGACAGATACATAATATGACTATCATGGCATCAAGCTGCATGACACAAGGTGCATGCACATCACCTTTGCATTACACCATTCACCCACTGACTATCACATGGATGGTGGTCCCCTACATACATATCACATTGTACATGTTTGCAGTACACACATATGTTGCACCCACTCCTGTGGTTACTGTATTGCCACTGTGGCGTGGATATCCTCATATGAGGTCACACCTATCTGTACTGGGTGTGTAACTGGTACATAGGCACCCATTGTACCTCTGAACTCAAGACATCTACACACATTCAAGGGTACACCACCCCATTTAGGGTGTACCTTACACAACAGCTACAGCTTTACATGCCACGACATTAACACGCCATGACGTTTACTGAGCTCTGACAGTTTCAATATGCGGCTGCACTACGGACACCACATCTGTACACATTTGCATACTACATACTCAGGGGTGACCTCTGCTGATCAGACAGGGCCCATGTCCACAACATTATTGATGGATATACTCCTCATACGCAACATAAGCAGAGGCCACTGTGAGCAACATGCTCATGGATATGTGCACACATGCCACAATGAGTGGGATGTGCTTCTGGGTTACATTCCCAAACCAGACACTCACCATGCTGTGGAACATAAGTCCTCTGTACATCACGCAGGGACACTCAGTAGCACTGTTCATGTGATACCTCCCTTGGTGGTTGGGAGACACATGTAGGCCTGGGATCACTGCAGTGGCTGTACTGTGCAGTGGTGCAGGTGACACCTGGCTCTGCTCTTCACAGGGCACTACCCTGGAGAGGTGCCACTAGTGTGAACACTGTAGTTGTGCTTACACATGGACTTGACAGACTGCATAGTACCCCATGCACCTGTGCAGCTATTACTTGTCCTTTGTGCATGGTTACTTGGTAGCCCTTCCATTTAGATTAGCTATCATGTTATTACTATGTCCCATACCTACAGGCCATATGTATCCTGTTATTGTACATACCAATAGACGATACCTGTGGTATGCATGATATGCCTGTTATGCTGTGTTGAATATCTGTCATATCTACCTATAATACTATACATTACACATATTTCACATAGTATCCCATAATGCAAAGCATACTTGCTCAGCAGGACCACCTTACATATGTCATTGACGTTATTTGACCATACACATGCGTGCTGTGACAGTATATCAACATATACTATCCCCTGCTATGGCACGTCCTTGTTGGACATACCCTACCACTGATGGCGGGTTGTATGGCATTGTTCTGTTTAATGGCCTCATGTAGCATCCCTTCTGGTGTCTGTGCTATGTACCTTGTGTCCCACTGCTGGACGCACAGATTCTACAAGCGTTAGTATGCTCAGCAAGACATCACTACATAAATACCTTTCCCCACTTTATGCATTGCGGACACGTTTAATTAATGCAAACCAGGCTATACATACAGTAAAACTAATTAATACAGATCATGCTATACATAACCTTACATATCGGGCATTCTACATACCTTGTCATCGTTACGGCGTTTCATTTCTATCTCTCTCACAGTGTTTCAACTGTTTTTCGGTATGAGCATACAGTTTGAATGTCTGGCAAGTCATCCTTATATACGTCAATACCTGAAACATGGATTCTTCCCGCCAATTGGTGTTCCTGAGTGACTAATTACTTGCATATCAGCTGTGCAGCTACTCCATTCGCCAATTACGCGGCAACAGTGGGGTATAATTGGATTCTCCACTTGGGCGTTGCCTATTTGCCCTACCTTCGGGGAGACGGTCTGTATTGTGTTTTGTTATGAGTAACTGCAACTGCTATGCATGGAGACAAGTATAGTTTGGATTCATGTCCCCCGTGGATTGTGTGTGACAGGTAGAGTATTTGGTTCAACATGTGGGTGTACCTGTCATCCCGACGTCTGATAATGGAGTATTGCAATCAATACCTGTAACATGGCTGTTTGTTCCATTATACAACACCTGCAATTTTGCATGTTGCCTTTAATTGTGTCTCTCACATAGTATGTTGAGGGTTCTGCAGATGTAATTGATTGACTGGATGTTTGTGCTGCTATTACAGTTTCTATTGCTTTAGTTTCTAGTGTGGGGGATGTCGGTGGTTGTACGTAACATATACGGTTTGTGGGCCTTGCATTTCTACATAATCCGTATATATGTGTGTGGGCTCCGTCCCTGATTAGAGAGCTAACAGTTAGTAGACTTATGTTACGGGATTGTACGTTGGGCCGTTGTTAATTGGGTTCTATATCATCTGCAGGTGAGCTTGCTACTTGTATACCTCCGTAATTGCAGCGATATATCAGGGGATATGTGTAGGTGACAGCTATCCCTTGTATTTCTGTCCCAGATATTTGCAGTCATTGTGGTTGTGCTGTTAAAAGAGCCTGTTTGCCATGGGTTGCCACCTTATCATATGGTCATTGTTGGACACTTGCGGGACACAAAGCGGTATTTACAGGCCAACACGTAGCCATGGTCAGTACACAGGTAGCACATACTTTTATCCTCACTACATACCTATTGTTGTGTGACTTTGGATACTTATCATATTGCATGTAACATTTAAGTTTCTTACATACAGGCATAACTATTAAATATGACTGTTACATTATATATGGGACATTTTTATGTCCTACCATCTTGGACATTTGCCCTTTGTACTGTTTTATGTCAGGACACACCTGCCCAGGGTGGGGATGTCCCTCCTACTGTGGTACAAGTAGTAACCGTATGCCTACGGCTAGCTATACCCACACCTACCATACTGGTCTGCCTCTGACTTGGCACCAACATACACATGTTGCAGACACACACACACATTACAGTCACACAGAAACGCACACGGCACCCTCGACGCACACTTACACAGACTACGGCACTCACAGACACAGTTGAACACAGTACCTCGTGGACGCGACACCGTCAGCGGTGACTAACCGTCCCTTCATATCATCACACTATTACTGGATGTACCGTTCGGTACTGTGTTCTATCGGTCTTTCAGCCTTGTGGTTACGCATGTCGGTATGTTACACATTCCATGGTTGGCGGTATCCTATTTATTTGTACCTCCATGATGTTATGAATGTCGTTGGACTATCTATCATATTTGCAGATATCGCTGAATCCATCTATATCACCATATATCCCTCTATTGCCCTTTCTATCTGTATTATATATATGCATATGTGTACATATATATATATGTATATATATATATATATATATATATATATATATATATATATATATATATCTATATATATATCTAGATATATATATATATATATATATATATATATATATATATATATATATATATATATATATATGTCTATATCTGGCGGGGAACATGACAGGCACACAGCACCACCATATGCTGTAAGACTCATGTACTGTTCAGGTGTTGGCATTCCGTGTTTCACTGGTTGTTGTGTTTACAATGTTTGAGGGCTGCCTATGTAGGAGTCACACATTGGGCCACCTATACATTACAATTTACAGGTGGTCATGTTTGTGTGCCATCCATTTTACTGTGTGTGCAGGTGGAGAGGTGTCAGTCTGTAGGGGCCTACACGGTCAGAGTATGTGCTATACGTTCCCTCTTTGCCAAGGTGTAGGCATATTGGGCATGCCTCCGTTTGCATACTGGGGCTGGTACAGTGTGTTCATGGTCTGAATCCCTCTGTGCCTGTACTGGCCTTGGCAATTGCGGTGGGCTATGAGGGCCTTCACCATTTTGTCCCTGCTGCAGCTGCTTCTGCAGGATCATATTCTGTAGCATGGCACATACTATGACGATGTGGGCACACGTGCCTGGAGAGTACTGCAAGGCTCCACCAGATGTATCCAAGCCCCGGAACTGTGATTTCACCATCCCGAACACACACTCTATGATGATTCTGGTTTGTGCATGTGCCTCATTATGGCGTTCTTGCATGGGTGTGTGTGCATTTCTGATGGGAGTCATCATCCACGGCTCCAGTGCATAGCCAGCATCTCCCACGAGATGGCCATGTGGGATGTCCCCCCTGACAAATACCTGATACAGCTGTGAGGCATGCCAGATATGGGAGTCATGGTAGCTTCCAGGGCTACCAGCACACGCATCCATGATAATGCCCTGGGCATTGCACACAACCTGACAGTTGATGGAGTGGAATCCCTTACGGTTTATGTAGCGCATACCCTGCTCACCGGGTGGTGACTTGATTTGTATGCGCGTGCAGTCTATCACACCCAGTACCTCCAGGTATTGTGCCACACGGTGGAAGTGACGCATATTGCTGGCCAACTCCTCCTGAGTTCTGGGGAAGTATATCTGCTCATTGGCATGTGGTAACATGGCATCCAGG
Source organism: Protopterus annectens (assembly GCF_019279795.1). NCBI lineage: Eukaryota > Metazoa > Chordata > Ceratodontiformes > Protopteridae > Protopterus > Protopterus annectens. The sequence continues at coordinate 552,689,484 of NC_056746.1, forward strand.
AACTGGTGTAGTACCCTGGATGCTGATGCCTGGGAGATACCCATTATATCTCCAGTTGGCCTTTGAAAGGTACCTGTGGCCAGTATTCGCAGGCTTACACATACCTTCATGTCCACTGGTATGGGTTCCCCTCTGTTGTTTCTGGTTCTCAGGCATGGCCGGCACAGCTCCACTATTTGCTGTAAGATGCCCCTGTCCACCCTGTAATGCTCTACTATCTCCAGGTCATGTAGCCCCTGGTAAGTTACCCTTGGTCTGAACACTCTCCTTCTCCTCCGAGGCCTGCGGTGGTTGTTGGCATCATCCTCCACTACACCATCAGTCTCTAACACATGCTGATGAATCACAGCTATAGCAGCTCCCAACATGTACATTTTAAAAGTTCCTCGTGTGTTTACACCTATGGTGCGGTGTTTGGGAATGCACAGGTGTGTGTTGGGTGCTTACACACTTTATACTATTGTGCTGTGAACACCGATGATGTCACAGGGTGTGTATGTACGTTCGTAGCTACAGGTTAAGTTATGTGTTTTACTGCCGGAACTACTATTGTGGTGCCTTTGGTGTTGAATTACATTTGCCTGCCATGGATTACCTCTTGACCTTCCCTTTACATTTCTGCATGTTGCACCTACCATTTTCTGGCGTGCATCCTGCAGCCTACTTTCATTTGTGCTTTCCTGGACCTGGCGTATCTTGTGTTATGTGTGCTACTGCCGGTCTGCTGTCAGTTTGCTTTGCTCTGCTGTGTCAGGTCTCCTATCTTTGCAATCCAATACCTCCCCTCCTTTCTCTGCATTCACATGCCTCCCCTATCCTGTTTTGCAGGTTTCTGCAAGCAGACTTGTCAGCTGCCGTCGATTGGCCTTCGTGGGTTGATTGGTGTTGATTGCTCATTACTACTCCAATTACCTTACTTCCGCATTTCCTTTTCTTCCCCTGACCTTCCTGTTTCTGCTATTGTTTACGGCGCGTGCGTCTGATTACTGGGTTTCGGGCACCTTTTCATCCTCGTACACATGCGCTTTTGGCCACCATGTGTGCTCTCAGCTAAACGATTCCTCCCCACCCCTATCCTGCAGCTTTGCTTAGCAACGGACAGGCCAGATTTGCAATGCTCCAATGTGCTTAGTGCTACAGTGGCACACCCCTCTGCTGATGTCATGTATCTCCTCTGAGCCACTCCTCGGTGTTATACCACTGCGCCGTATGGTACAACCTTCCTCCAGTGGGACATTTGCGATTCAATATTATCTGCCTCATTTGCATGGCATTGACTACTAATTCATAGTTACCGCGCCGAACACTATCGCAAGCCCTTAGCAACCCTTGCACCTTGGTTGTGGTGTTCCATGCCTACCATTGTGTGTTATGCTGTAAACCTGCTTTCTATTACGTTGCGATTTTATAACATTTTTATATTATTTCTTTATGTTACAGCTTCCGCACACATGCCCTGCGGTTCTGCTGTGCGTTACTGTGGACATGGCATTAAATGTTGTTATTTACGTGTTATGCATCTTTTCTTATGCCATTGGCTGTGTATTTCGCCATTGGCATATGTTCACATTGTGATACCTGGGTCTGGCCCTCTTCCATAGCTCCGATGTTATGTTTGGGAAAATGTAAACCGTGTTTTTTGGTTTACATTTCCGTGGGCTTACGCTACGCCTGCACCACTTCATGAATCGCTATATGCCTTCATTTGCATGGCGCAACACTGCACATGGGGTGATTTGCATACCTATGCCGGGGGCTGCGCAGATCTGGTGTACGCCGGTAGTGCACGTGGAATTGGATCGTACCTGAATCGCTCGGTGGCCATATTTGGCGTTATAATGCCTATGCTATGCGTGCGCCTGGCGCAAGCTTCATGAATCCTGGGGAATGTTTATTAATGTTTTTTTATGTCGCCAGCATGGATTGTGTTAAATTCCTGAGACAGCTGTAAATGAAAATTCTGAAGGATTATTTGTATATAGGTTACTAAAGACGCCATTAGAGGTATTGGCCAGATTATTTGGCTCAGTAATAATGTTCTCAAATGTTTTATTGATACTAAAGAAATGTATATGTTTAAATAAGAGTGTTGACGCTGTTAAACAATTTAATGTCAAACTCAGAACTTACTTTACAGATACGCTTGGAAAAGGATTTTTTATTCAGTTGTAGCTTATTTTATTAACCAGAGTCAGACAGAACCTATTCTTTCAATATTCTTTCATACATTTGACATGAAACAGCCTGCAGTTCCACCAAGGGGAGCATTTTTTTTCTAACCACAGGGGCATTACCAGCACTGTCAGAATGTTCCATCAGGTTGCTAATGTAATCACAGTATTAAGTCCTTCTTTCCTGCATTGGAAACTTTCCAAGCCAGACTCTCATTTCCATGAAAGTATTTCAGAATTTATCAATATATATATATTTTTTTATTTATTTACATTTGTTGACCGGGAGTGCCCGACTGGACGTTGATCTATTTTCAGCGGAGGCCCGGGGAGAAAAGCTCCACAGGTAAAATAAACAGACAGTAGTTACATTGGATTACATAGTGATTAACAATTTAACATAGCAATTACTTACAACATATTTACAGATGAAGAACATAGTACATCAGTAGACAGCTAGAATCTTTATCTGTGAAGTACAAAACAGACATTAACAAATGTTACAATAAGAAGTTCCTGCTGTATAATAATAAGTACTAGGCTTATGAGCATCTGAGCTTGCTGTAATCAAGATAGTTAGTGGAGTGGAAAGAAAGGTAGTGGTTGGATGGGGTGGGTGATATTAGAGTGGGAGTTGCAAGGGCAAAGCCAGCATGTTTTTAGGTGCGCTTTTAGTAAAGTTTTGAAGTGGGTGCATGATGGTATGGAGGTAATTGTGGGTGGAAAGGAGTTCCATAATTTAGCTATGGTGCAAGAGAATAGTGCTTCACCAGCAGAGTTATTGGCTTTAGTGATCTGCAAGTGATTTTTGTTGCTAGATCTTAATGGTCTGGTGGTGCGATAGGGTTGGAGTAGATTCTGGAGGGATGGGACATTTAGAGGATGGTTTACTAGTTTGTGGGCGAGTGAGAGTTGATACCACTGAAGGAGGTGAGGGAGTTCAAGCCAGCCCAGTTCAGCAAGTGAGAGACAGTGGTGACTATGGTAGGATGCCCCTGTGGCGAATTTGGTGATTTTGTTGTAGCAGGTCTCTAGCTTGTTAGATCGCATTGCCTTAGGTTGGTATATATTAGAGAGGCATAACGTAGGGTGGAGATAAGGTGGGAATTTGCTATTGAAATCTTTGCTGCTTTGGTGAGAAGTTGCTTATTTCTGTATAACACTCCTAGTTTTTTATAAAATAAATAAATAAATAACCACACTCAGGACGTTATTACCAGTGGTATTGTCAGTAACTATTTGTGAACAGCCATTTGTCTACTATGCTCAATAATTTTATTAATGGTTTCAGAAGTAGAAGTAAAACTAGAAGCAGAAGTAGAATTAGGAGTAGACCAATCAACACCTGGGGCATTTAGGTCACCCACTATAGTGTTAAATTTGTTTAAAACACAGCTGCTAATAGGACTTCATAATTTGAGATTGACCTCAGTGCATTGATAAATGAGGGCTATGTATGTCCTGGAATTACCTGTGCCAATTTTAACCGCTAAAAATTCTGAAGACACATTGTGATGCAATACCACTGCATTAATCCTAATGGTAAAATAAACTGAAGACCCCTCACTCCCCTTCTTATATGTTCTATCATAAGGTTCACCCACAGTTATGGCTTTCACCTCAACCAATTTATTATTCAAGCTTCTGTCATTTGTCAGTAAACATTTTATGGAGGATTTGAGAAACTTGGTGCCTGCCTGTGGGTTAACTGTAAAAAAATATTACCAAATTAGTCAGAAGGTTACACGACACAATATAATAATACAAATGTAATAATAATACTGTGCAATGCACAATACAAAACAAAACAATGCTTTGCAACACAACACTATACAACACAGTACAGCGGAACAAAGTACTTCATGAGACAATAAATGTGGTAGAACACAGTGCAGCGCAACACAGCAGTGCAAAATTCACTGCAGCACAGCACAGTGTTAGGGAGCAAAATACAAGATGTATATATGCATAAAGCAGGAAAATGACTGGATTACATACTGATTTAATACTTAGTCAGATGAATTATAAGACCTACTGCAAGCAATTGAGTGAATTTTAACATTGACCATATAAAAAGTATGTTGTGTCTTGTTATATTCATAAAATGCAGTGCCTGCTAAAATAAAAGCACCAGGAATGCAATATCATTTTAATTTATTCTATGTTTTAATCCCATTTAAAACAAAAATAGTTTTAATATTGCATGAACTGACCTCAAAACATCTGACTAGATAAAACAAAGAAGTAGGGCTGATAAATCCCAGACTTCCATGTTATATACTGGGTTGTAAGGAATTGTTTCCTTGTATGTTCAAAATGACATTCACTTGGTCATTGAAAATTCAGCTGTATAAATACTGAATGACTTAGGAATAGAATTTTTGATAAATGTCAGTGCTAAGATATTGAATTCATTAGATTTATGGACTGACTTCCTAAAGATACACTCTTTTGCTGGTACTGTTTTTGATACCAGGATATAGCCACAGCATTGCAAATCAATTTGGGGTCATTTGTTGCCCAGATCCAGCAGGTGTGTAGGACATACTATATGCTGTTAGGATCCATTGGAATTTTAGGCCAAGCTATCTGCTGTTCGGATCCATTGGGAATTAAGGTAAAACTTCAGTCATCACCAACACTGCAAATATCTTCTGGCTGTTGGTGCAAACATCAAGCAAATACTGTACTACAATAATTTTTACAGCTGGTTTGGTTGAATGCTAAACATTTATGCTTTTAATAGCACCATGTTTAAGATATACTTAAAAAAGTTGTGGAACTCTTTTAAGAGGGAACATTGCACCCCCACCCTTTTGTAATGTCCTCACTGGCCAGATCAGATCACAAAGTAGTAACCCTTGAAATAATTATAAAAGATGAACTCCAGGCAAACCCTAGAATCTTTAAGAAATTTCATAAGGCTAACTACCTCCTATTAAGTGAAGGTATAGTTAAATTCCAAGCTCCCCTCCCAAACTCAGAGAATGCGGTTGTCAATGTGGAAGTGTTTACAGAAACCCTGTAACAAGCACGTATATAACTGCATAGAAACAGCAGTACCAAACTGAAATAAACTTAGAGTGAACTCCAAAAACAAGCACTCTTGGTGGACCCCCAGTATAAATATGTTGTAAAACAAAAGAAAGCAAATCATGTCCAAAAATTGGAAGGGCTATGCTCAGAATACAAAAAAAAACTCCCTCATCAGTCTTAACAAGCAAATCAGGGGACTAATCAAGTTGACCAAAGCCAGCTTTGAGGCAAAAATAGCCTTCCAGGCTAAGACTTACCATAAGGCATTTTTCAGTTATGAAAGCAACCTTAAAAGGAATACCGAACAGTGTGCTGAACTAACAATAAATGGAACTTCCTATACTGAATCGGAGAATATAGAAACTTTGTTGGCTGATAAATTTAGCGCCAGTTTCACCTCCCCATCACCCCCAGCTCTACCTTCCAGGAAATACCCTCTATCATTTCTCCCTCAACTATCACTAAACAACAGGTCCTCTCTCTGCACATTCCAAAGCTAAAAATACTGCATCAATGTGTTCTGATAATGTCCCAGGATGCCTCCTAAATATCTTGAAACATGACCTGTCAGGCCCACTGGAATCTCTATTGAACCACAGCCTCCAAACAGGCTTCATCCCTAAGGAATGGAGGACTGCAATCGTCATCCCTCTGCACAAAGCTGGACCATTAAAAGACTTACAGAACTACAAACCCATAAGTCTGATTAGTCTGATATGCAAGAACATTGAAAGAATTTTTGTGGCCTTGATAAACAAAGACATAGGAAATCTTCAAATACTGGACCCATCACAGTTGGTTTTGTCAGGAGTAGGTCATGCCTTCAAAACCTTGAGGACTTTTTCAAGAAGGTAATTGGTTCAAGGACTAGTGCAGAATGCTACACACTCCCTACCTTGACCTGGCAAAGGCATTTGACATAATACCTCACTTGCGTTATTAGAGATAAACTCACAAATTTAGGAATAAATCTCTGTGTCACCCAAAGGATAGCCAAATGGCTTATTGATAGGGCACATGAAGTTTGAGTGGGGGGAATCTATCTCCACCAGGAGGCATGTTACTAGTTGTGTCCCACACTTTTTGGTACGGGAACCTCTCCTGTTTGGAATATACTTCTCTAAAGTCAAAGCAAATGTAGAGGGGCTTTGACTTACCAAATGTGCTGATAGATACAAGTTGGGTGCAGTCACCAAATCTCCGAAAGATGTAGATATCAAGCAAAAAGACCTGATACAGACATATAACTGGTGCCAGAAACATGGCCTAAAACAAAATGCAAAAATAAATAAATAAATAGATGCATAATTATACCCTTTGGGAAGACAACCACCCTGCAAACTACAACACTGGTAACACTCTATTAAGAGTAAACACAGTGGTAAGGGACTTGGGAACTCAGGTTTACAGTAACCTGAACTGTAATCACTATGTGTCCATGGTAGTGAGAAAATCCTTTTATGTGGCTCAATTTATAAGTAAGGGTATGACATCCAGATCTAAGGAGATCATAGTCCCACTATATTCAGCCCTCATTAGACCAATAATCAATACAAAACACCCTTTGACATGTACCTGACCAGGCACTTCCAATAGTTGGAGTAACCACAGAGACTCTTCACTGAAAGAATACAGGGTGTAAATAATGTGCTCTATTTGGACCAACTCAAAACCCTGTCCCTGTACTCACTCTCCTACAGACTACTGAGTTGCAGTCTATGTCTAACTTTCAAGCCATTCTTTTTGGGTCTATATCATATGAGCGAAGTGCACAAATTGTAAACGCTCATAATAACGAACATACTAGACCTCGAACTTCCTATGTACCACCATCTCAGGAAAAAGCAATTCGAGGTCCGGTACATTCAATATTATCAGCATTTGCAATTTGTGCGATTTGCTCATATGATATAGACCAATTCTTTTATCCAGCCCTGATAAATCTGCTACATATTCACCAAACAAACATCAGTAGAATTTCCTGATAGAAGGACCTAAACCTTGTCTGTGACATAAACAAACATGTTAGAGAGACAGATATGTATCTCAGTGATTACCCCTTCTCTGGAGCAGACTCCCCATTCACTTGAAACAGAGCTCTTCCCTAAGTCTATTAAAATGCAATTTAGACCAATGGATAGGAAATAGCAAATAAAGCTGTGTCTAGCTTTCTCATGGAGCTCAGGGTATTTTTGGTGTGTACTTAATTGGAATATGGGAGCTGCAGCATGCTTGCATTGAGATGGCTCTCAAATTATCTCTCTTAGAGAATGCAAGATGTAATCTTGCAAAATATAACATCCAACACTGTGTCTAACTATATGAAGCCATAGGATATAGGAAATCTGGCTGATAAATTTAGCTCCAATTTTACCATCCCGTCTCTGCCTGTCACTCCCATGGAATTACCCTCCCACCATTTTTACTCCCACTGTGCTCTCTAAGGTCAAGAACACAGCTTCAGTGAATCTTGAAATATCCCAGGATGCCTCATGAGTAACACGAAGTGTGGCATGTTATGCCTGCAAGAATCTCTCTTTAGCCATAGCCTCCAGACAGGCTTCATGCCCAAGAAATGGAGGACTATAATGGTTATCCATCTACAGAAAGGTGGGCCTTCCATGGCTGTGGGGATCTACAGATCCATAAGGTTGATTAGTTTCATATGTAAAACCATGGAGAGAATTATCTTGGATTTGATAAACAATGACTTGGGAAACCCAGACACCAGAATCTACTCAGTTTACTTTTGTCAAAGGCACGTCATGTCTACTTATACTGGTGGACTTCTTAGAGAAGGTCACTAAAGCTGTGGATGAGGGCAAAACAATGCACACTACTACCTGGCTATGGTATTCAGCACAATACCCCATGTGAGTATTGTAAATAATCTTACAGAAGTAGGCATAAATCCATATGTCACCCAATGGATAGCTAACTGGATCAGTAAGAGGACACAAGAAATTAAGAGAATGATATCCACCTTCAGCAGAGGTCAGTCACTAGTGGAGGCCCACATGGATCAGTGCTGGAGCCTCTCTGAAGTTAAGGCAAATGTCAAGATCATCTGGCTGCCTATGTTTTTCAGATGACTAAAATGAGGCATGATGCAGAATACCATTCAAGAAGGCCTAACACAGACCAACAATTGGTGCCAGAGCAATGGACTAAAACTCAATGGGAAAAAATGCATAGTAGTACTGTTTGGAAAGAAGCCACCACTGGAAGTTACCACATTGATAATATACCCCTAAAAGTAGACCCAGTGGTTAGAAATCTGGGAATGCATGCTGCCAGTAACCTGACCTTTGGCCACCATGTGTCTACTGGGATGAGAAAAGGATTCTACATTGTACAACTTATAAGTAAGGACATGGTATTCATGTCCAAGGAGGTCATTATTCTACTGTACTCAGCTCTCATCAGATCAGTCATTGAGTACATCACACCTTTCATCATGTACCTGACCTGCAATTGAAACAACTTGAGATACCACAGAGGTTTCTCACAAAAAAAATACAAGGAATACATGACAAAACCTATGTGTACCATCTCAGTGACCTATCCCTGTACTCAGTCTCCTACAAACTGTTGCATAGTGATCTATGCCTAGCTTAAAAAAGCATCATCTGATCCCACACTGATGAATTTTTTCCATGTGCACAAAACAAATATCATCATAATTACTTATTCTCAGGACCTAAACCTCATCTGTGACATAAATAGGACATGTTGAAGAGACGGGTATGTGTATCTAAGATTAACTTTTCTCTGGAACAGGCTTCTCATCCATGTGAAGCAAAGCTTATCCCTAAGCCTATATGTAACTTGGATCAATAACTAGGAAGTTGCAAATTTATCCCTGGTTCAGTGCCTATGTTCCTTATGTACAAGGGCAGCCTGTGAACACTTGATATGTACAAGCCAATATCATATCTGTAAAATTCCTTTTCGTATTGACAGATGTCAACAATATTTTGGCAAATTTGGGGTAAGCTTGGCTAGACTTAAATGGTTCTTGGGCTAATAGCCTTGTAATCACCTGTGAACCTATGAAGCAATCATTCTCTTTCGGCTTTTCCCGTTAGGGGTCGCCACAGCGGATCATCTCTTTCCATTTCTTCCTATCCTCTGCATCTTGCTCTGTCACACCAACCGCCTGCATGTCCTCTCTCACCACGTCCATAAACCTTATCTTAGGCCTTCCTCTATTCCTCTTACCTGGCAGCTCCATCCTTAGCATCTTTTTCCCAATATACCCATCATCCCTCCTCAGCACATGTCCAAACCAACGCAATCTCGTCTCTCTTGCTTTGTCTCCAAACTGTCCAACATGAGCTGACCCTCTAATATACCGATTCCTAATCCTATCCATCCTAGTCACACCGATTGCAAATCTTAACATCTTTAACTCTGCCACATCCAGCTCTGACTCCTGCCTTTTCTCAATGCCACTGTCTCCAACCCATATAACATAGCTGGTCTCACTACACTCTTGTAGACCTTCTCTTTCACTCTTACGGATACCCGTCTGTCACAAATCACTCCTGACACTCTTCTCCACCCATTCCACCCTGCCTGTACTCTCTTCTTCACCTCACTTCCACATTCACCATTACTCTGAACTGTTGATCCCAAGTACTTAAACTCGTCCACCTTTACCAACTCTACTCCCTGCATCCTCACCATTCCTCTACCCTCCCTCTCATTTACACACATATATTCTGTCTTAGCCCTGCTGACCCTCATTCCTCTGCTCTCTAGAGCATATCTCCACCTCTCCAGAGTCTCCTCAACCTGATTCCTACTCTCACTACAGATCACAATGTCATCTGCAAACATCATAGTCCACGGGCCTCCTGTCTGATCTCATCTGTCAACCTGTCCATCACCACTGCAAATAAGAAAGGACTCAGAGCTGATCCTTGATGTAATCCCACCTCCACCTTAAACGGATCTGTCACTCCCACTGCAGTCCTCACCACTGTCACACTACCCTCGTACATATCCTGTACCACTCTTACGTACTTCTCTTCCACTCCCGACTTCCTCATACAATACCACAACTCTTCTCTAGGCACCCTGTCATATGCTTTCTCCAAGTCTACAAAGACACAATGCAACTCCTTCTGACCTTCTCTGTATTTCTCCATCAACAGTCTCAGAGCAAACATTGCATCTGTAGTGCTCTTTCCTGGCATGAAACCATACTGCTGATCACTAATCATCACCTCCCTTCTTAACCTTGCTTCCACTACTCTTTCCCATAACTTCAAGCTGTGACTAATCAGTTTTATCCCTCTGTAGTTACTGCAGCTCTGCACCTATGTGCAGAACCTATGAAGCAATAGTAGAGGAAAAACATAAGGGTCCAATCTAGGACCACCAGTGGGTGAATCTGACACAAAAGCCATGCACCTTCTTTGGTGTACTGATCTCTTCAAGCTAACTCACAGTATAAGAATGTTGGGCACTTTAATCAAAGAACTACATAAAGGAATTAAATCCTTATTTAACTTAATGTAGATATGTACTCAAGGTAAATTAAACAAAAACTGATATTTTCAGTAAGTGCATTCAAATATGCAACACTCTCATGACAAATTCAGAGCTAGATGATGAAGTAAAATGCTAGAATTACCTTTAACTGCTGTCTATTGAAGGTTTTCCTTCAAAGATAACATAAAAAACACAAAGAAAGAGACAGACTATAAAAAGAATATATGCAGTAGGGTTAAACAATTTATTATACCAGGAAAAGGCTTGAAAGAGTGAAGACTTCTCTTCTACCAAAGTAATGTATAGTTCATTGGTTATGGGGAAGCTTAACCATAACACAACTGAAAATGCATACTTAACAGAGCTGTTAGACATTTGGCTGCCCATCCTTAATTGCACACTGTAGCATTACTCTATGTAACAAATTGGATGCATTGTAAAAATTAGGCTGCAACAGGAGCAACTGTTGTTAAGACACACCCAGGGATTCAATAAACTCTGTGTAGGCTTGGCACTAAGTCTACACAGGGTTTAGATGTTTGCATGATGAGCAGCACCGCTAACTGCATGTGCATGCCACACATTGTGCTTGCATGGATACAAGCATGGATTCATGGCCAGCAACAGTGTTGATGGCCAGGAAACTGTGTAAACCAGTATGAACACATTCAGACAGGCAGACAAGTTTACTTAAGAGCAAGCTTGCTCTACGAGATTGAATGGACAGCCACAATGACTACCATGGTTTAATTTAAGGCAAGGAATACATTTCTAACATATTATAGGAAAGTGCAGTCAATGCAAAGTACACTGTAGACATGTTTTAGGTATACTGATATAAAGGTTTTGGTGGCGATCATCAAGGATGTATACATTGCATCATAAGTGCACTAGTCTGGAGAAGTGTGCCTATTGAAAAGGGCCACAGACATGAATGGTAGGGATGAAGAAAGGTAAAGAGGACAAGTGAAACATGGTAATATACACCAGATAAGGGCATGTCAATGTACATACACTTCAAAGACAGGGCAGTTGTAGCATGAACAGTAATCAAATATGTACATAATACAGTATGTACTGCTGTTTACACCTCCTGTGTGGGTATATTCATATCATCACACAGTTATTGTATATTATGTGACTATCACACAAGGTCACATATCAGTGGAGTTAACTGGTTGTGATATAACCACCCTGACATAATTACTTATGAGGACATTTATCAAGGGTGGTATATACAAGATGGGTCATGTGCACAGTGTGAAGTTGTGCAAAATGAAGTGCTTGAATATGAATATAATGCAAACATATGTCTCAACCAAGTGGGGCAGATAGCAATAAGCCCATGGGCAACAGTAGACACAAGCACACATGATTATGGACAATATCCGAATAATACCATCATTAATTGTGCCATTGACATAAAATATGTGACTGTGAGTTATTACATATGTTCTGCTTGAACACACTTGTACAACTGTAATGACTTGTCAGTAATCTATTAGGGGAATCAAAGACACCTTACTCAAAAATTACCACTTTTTGGATATGTAAAGAGAGACACTATTACACCTGAGTTTAAATTACAAGCAATCCTGGCTAGTTGAGTGGTTTGCATGACATATATATGCCACAATCCATGCTTGCATGAATGTAACCCATGCTATCGATGTTGCCATTGCTGCTATGTATTTACTGAGGGCCAAACAGGAACATGTATCACACATATATCTTGTGTAACACCTTGGAGGGAATTCTACACTCTCAACTACTAATGGGTATGTATCAGAAAGAATACCTATGCAAGATCTGTGGGAGCTCACTGTGGCAATAGTGATACACCTGAGTAAATCATCCCTGGACGATGTGTTGTGAGGTCCATGCAAAAGGGTGCATTTTACTCAATTATTGGTGCGATGATGGCTGAGAACAATAGGACTATAATGTCCTTTGATGTAGATGGTCTGTCCATACTCAGGAGTTGTGCTACATACAAACGATTTGTCACCACTAGGCACACATGCTGGTGGAAGTTCCGCTTACTATCCACCTGAGTACCCAGGTCACTTACTACTTGGCCTGTTGATAGGTTTCTGCTGTTTATATTGTAATTAGCTTGTGTATTTGCTTTCATTAAGGAACTAATAAGGATTTTTGTTCATCTACTGTGTCTCTGTGGCTCTGGCAATAGTCCTTTGTGTGTTTTAATACTTTCTGCTGTATATCAATAGCATTCTTAGATTAAATGATTGTCCACAATTTGCAATCATCCACAAAGTTTGTTAAACAAAGGATGTGTAAGTTTGTCTTGACTTATGAGACTTAAATACTGAACAGGAAAGGATATGGTAGAGAACCCTCAGTTACGGGCATGGTCAATTGAGTCTAGCTAGAGGCAATGTCACACACTTTGACATTATGTGTCCTGTATGTGATCCATTTGTCTGCCCACTTGGCGATGTAGGTGTTTATGCCCACTTGAGACAGCTTCTCTGTAATATTGGAGTGTGGATTTGTGTCAAATGCCTTAACCAGATCAATCTTCTTGAAGACATCCACCAAATTTACCAGACAGGATGTAACCTTAACAAATCAAGCATCGGTTTGCTGCATGGTCAGGAGATTACCTATGTCCTTTTTGGTAAAGTTCGTGAAGAGTCATTAATCTGCTTCACAGATGATGAGAGTTAGGATTATGTGTCTGTAAGCCCCTGCATCAGGTGATGGCCCCACCTTGTTCAGATGGATGATTGTTGCTATACATCCTTCTACAACAGTTGTCTGGAGGCTGTGTTTAAGTAGGGGATCCAACTGTGTCTGCTAGTTCAGGTTTTATGTCACAGTACAGGCAACATGGGATGTTGTCAGACTCCATTGATTCTGTGCTTTTAGCCGTAGAGAGCACACAGATGAGCTGCTCTCCTGAGAAAATAAACTGAGTAATGTTTACATGTATACTTTGACTGATGGCCAGTGGTGATGGGGGGGGGGGGGTTGAAGTGTGAGACAAACTATCAGTTAGCCGATTATCTATTTTCTCTGGTCGACTATGGCTGGTGGCATCCACCAATAGCTCTGTGCTTAGTTCTGTATTCCCCTTAACATTTAACACTTATTTAACTAAATGATTTGTGACAACACCTCCAAATACAACACTGGATATGCATAACATGCCACACAGTAATACTGTTCACACAGTCATACAGTTGTACCAATGTCACATAATTACATCAGTTGCACAATATATGCCTTTATGTTTTTCATTGGAAAGCTGTGTTGAACAAATGAGTTGGTTGTGGCTCATGTAGAAAATTTACTGACACAAATGCTGATAGCCACAGAATGGTGCTGGTGACCACTTCAATAATCCTTGGGAATAGCAATACAATTACTCATACGATGAATTCCACAAGGTTGTAATTTAATCAAAACATGTGATATATTTGTGTATATCACATTATTACAACATGTGGATGAGACAAAACTTATGTGTCCATATAATCAGTATGAATTTATATTGATGAATATCTCAGAACATTTAATGATGGCAGGTAGACACATGCACACCAGTAAGATACTGGAAGTGTCACTGTGATGATTGAATGAGAGCTGCATAGAATGTTGATCTGCTCCACTATAAAATCACATGCTTTACTAAGCCAGCAACATGCATAGTATTATCCCAGGTCAATGGCCATCAGGAAGCATATTACTACAGCTGTTATGGAAGGAACATGCAATGAAATGGCAGCAGTGGCCATCAATGCATTAACTCACATCACAGCTTATATTACACTCTCGTAGGCCTACTGTACATTCACACCTGTACACAGCACATGTTGATTGATGTGTAAAATGTTCATAGGGTCATAGGATATTACTAAACTAATGGCCAACATCACATAAAATCTCAAACTCCATATATCTATATGCTGGAAGATAGTAAGGCTACGTACATATGTATGTATGTATTTGTTTTATTGCATGAAATAGCACCTCACTCCATATGTGGCATGTTCACCATCCCATGACAGAATTGGCAATCACACATCCAGTAGTCTGAAGATGGCTTACAGAGGCTCATGGAAGGGCTGTGGATTATGATGTGTGTATGCATCTTTGATTTGAGGACATCCTCCACTACTTTCTTCAATTTCTCCATATCTTTTGGGTTTCTAATACCATGATGGGAATGGACCTCATTCCTAAGTCAAAGTGCAATTAAAGTTCATGAAATTAGTATTGTTTCAATCTTTGATGTCAGTCAGAAGTGCTCTTTGCAGCACCTGCAATGTGCCCAGTAGTGACTCCTTCTGCAGTTCATACAGAGTTACATGTATTGGTAACATATTTAAATACGATTGTAGATTCTTTTTTATAAGACCCATTACTCCTACTACTATTGGGACTGTCTGGGTATCTTTCTTCCACATTGCTCTTGTTTC
This sequence comes from Protopterus annectens, assembly GCF_019279795.1. Lineage (NCBI taxonomy): Eukaryota > Metazoa > Chordata > Ceratodontiformes > Protopteridae > Protopterus > Protopterus annectens. The sequence goes on from NC_056746.1 coordinate 552,704,635, forward strand.
TGCCTGTAGATCCTGATATTTTATGACTTTGTGTCTCTCTGTATGCAAGACACTGTAGTCAGTGGATGTGGCAATTTCAGTGATCAATGCTACTTTTGTCTTCTTTTCATGGACCACTATATCTGGTTTTCTAGCATCTATCTTTTGAACTGTTGATAATGGATGATCCCATGTGATCTAAACTTCATCATTTTCTATGAAGCTTTGTGGTTCATGTTTCCAGTGTTTTTCAGCCACTTCAATAGCATAATGTTTGCACAATCCCCAGTGCAACAATCTTGCCACATTATTATGCCTTTCATTGTACAGTCCTTCTGACATTAGTATGTCACAACCATCTACAAGATATGCAACTGTTTCCAATTCACTTTTACAAAAGCTACATTTGTCTATTTCTCCCACATGTTCAATGGATTTTGTAAACCAATGTGTACAAAGGCCAATGTCTTCGGCGGTTAATATTAACCTTTCTCTCTTGGTTTGAATTTGCCTCTCCTTAACCATTCCTGCAGTCATTCCTGATCAACATGAGGTTCTTCCAGAAGTTTTCTATATTTGGAACTATATTTATGCATTTTCCACATTTCATGCCTTCTCATCTGATCCTTTACCTTGTATTCTTTCTTTTGTTTTAGCATATTCAGTTGCTGCCTGCTTTTTACTTCTGGTTTGATTTCCATTCCTACGTGATGCCAATATGGTTCTGCAAGATTAAGCAGAGAAGTCATCTTAGATATATTCTCCTCATATTTCCAAACTTTTACTACATTTGGGTCTTGTGGGGTTAGCAGGTATGTGTGGAATCCATGATTGCAGATCTATACATGTAATGAATTTCAAGGAGGCCCATCTCTCCTTCAGAGCAGGGAATATATAATCTTGGTATCTCTTGCATCTCTAGAGCTAATAACATGCAGGGAAAGCACTATTCCTGCACACCATAGCTAAAACCTGGAATAATACCCCCCCTCGTTACTTCTGCCTCCACTTCCACACTCATCAAAAACTCACTTAAATCCTGGCCATGTCCATGTATTACTTAATTTTCACTGCTTTTCCTACTTCTCTTAGCTTCCTTCCTAGTCTTACATGTCACAGTTAGTAAGCTCTAATAATTGTTCTCCAGATTTGCATTAAATCATGTTTATTATGTCTTTTTAACACATCCTTTGTTAATTTGTATGTTTTCTGTGCTATATTTTTGTCTGTATGATATTTTTGTTATGCCAATTAATGTGCATCTTTTCTCCCCGGGCCTTTGCTGTAAATGGACCTTATCCAGTCGGACTATCCCGGTTAATAAAGGGAGAATAAAATAAAATAAAAATAAAAAATAAATGGTATGCAGTAATTTTTATAATGCATTTGATGAGCAAGAAGCATCCTTCTTGTTTTACTATCTTATCTATCCAACACATTCTGGGGCCAGTCAGTCACTCCAAAACTGTAAGTTAGGACAGGATGAGCAAATTGGTTTATAGCTTGGATTTTGTTCCTAGGTGTTAATGCTGTTTTCAGGATTAATTTAAGTCTTCTAACGTATTCCTATTTTATTCACATTTGTTCATGTTTTATTGTTGATCCTTCATCAGTTCCCAAATATTTAAACACCCCCTCTTGCTCAAGTTCTTTTATATCACATTCTTGTCCCAAACTGATGTTTTCCTGGTGCTGCAGTTTTCCTGCTTTAAAGGTTGTTTTTGTACATTTATCAAGACCAAATTACATTTTTATATCATCTGAAAAAGTTTTGACAACTTGCAGTTGTGTTTCAGTTCCTCATCTGATGAGCTATACCATTTTAAATCACTGACAAAGAAAAGATGAGAAGTCTTTACACTTTGTTATTTTCTAGGAGCCAGATTATAGCTATGGCCTAATCTGTTAAGTAGACAGTTTAATGGGTTAAGGGCAAGGCAGAATATTATCAGTGACAGAGAGTCACCGTGGAATATCCCCCTTTGTATTTTTATCCCTGGGACAATAATTTGTCCTTTATCATGGCTTAATTGCAAAATAGTCTGCCACTGTTTCATGGTCACTGCAATGTAGTCAATCAGTGTAGGGTGTATTTTATACATTTTTAAGCACTGTTTTATCCATGAATGTGGGATACTATCAAATGCCTTTTTGTAGTCAATCTATGCCATACTTAGATTATTCCCCTTTTACAGTTCTCCACTATGACTTTATTTAATAACAAATGATCCTTTGTTCCATTTGACTTTCCTTTATTGCCCTTTTGTTCTACTGCCATAATTGAGTTTTCTTCTAAATGACTACAAACTCTGTCAGCATCAATTCCCATATATAGTTTATACGTTATTGGAAGGCAAGTTATTGGTCTATCATTTTTAAGGTAGCTTACAGGTTCACTCTTAATTAGGATCATTGTTTTTCCTGTTGTTAGCCAGAATGGTGTCTGTTTGGGGTGTGCATATAAATAATTCTTACTCATGGCTAAATTTTCTTTTAAAGATGTTAATACTTTTAACCAAAAGTTAGGTACTGCATCTGAGTCTGGGGTTTTCCAGTTAGAGGCTTTTCTTAACTTTGTTTCAATCTCTCTGGCTGTTACTTCATCCCATTTCATATCCTGTACCTTTAAACGTCTTATTCTTTCTTTTATTTCTTCTAGCCATTTAGCATCATTGTTATGTTCCACAGGATCTTCATGGATACTTCTCCAAAATGTATCTATTTCTTCTTTTTTGGTGGTCTTTCAATTCCTTTTACCTTGTTTCCTATATAAAACCTTTTTGGGTCATCAATAAATTGCTTATTTTGTACTTTTCCTTTATATGTATCTGTGTATCTTCTAAGTTTTTCTACCTGTGCTGAAATTTTTAGTTTGTTATTTGTGATAGTGTATGATAGATCCTGGTCTCTTCTAATACTGTGCATTGCTTTTATCACATCTATCTTTCTTAGTATTTTTGTTGATCTATTCCCTCTTCTATAGTCTTTTAACAGTGCCACTTCTTGTCTTAATTGCTTTATAGTTTTCTCTATTTAATACTTCCATGATGGTATTCGATTTCTCCCTTTCCTTTCCCTCACTATCCTGTGTTCTTGTGGTCGTACTCTATCAGTTATAAATTTAGCAGCACAGTAATATATCCTGTTTACGTCTGTTATATCACATGGATCTCTATGAATAGTCCTAATTATTTTATTCATTTGTTTTATCAGACTTCTGACTTTTGAGGTTTTATTGACCTTATGCAGTCTATTTCTTTCATTGATCTTAATATATCTATCCATGTCTATTAAATCAAGCAACTCTTCGCTTAGCTAGTTTTCGTCTAAACTGAGGGCACATCCCTTGTTTTCCATTTCTTGCAGGCATTCTATGGAAAGTTCTATAGCATCTTCCTGTGGCACATTCTCTTCAATTTCAATCTGTGCCATCTGCTGCTCTGTCATATGGGAACTCACTGGCCTATCACTCAACATTGACTGTATCAGAGTTTCCACAGTTTCCTGTTCCTTCCCTTGCTGTCTAGCTTCAAGTGAATGCTTATATTGGTTTCCTGTGGAAGGCTCCAAAATATCTTCATATGGCACCTGACCAATTGCTTCCTGTTCTGTTTAATTGTTTGTGATTTTATATATTAGTGTATCATGATATCAGTGCTTTCATCTGATGAAGTCTATCTATTAGACGAAAGTGCTCATCTGTTGTGGTTGGAAGTAAAAAGAATCGATTTTATTACCAGTGTGGTGGTTTGCACTTTGTTTCTTTACTACTTGGTTTGGTATCAGTTCTATTTTCTACTAGTTTTCACTTAATTTGAATATCCATTGCTCTATCCTTTTGTGTTGCTTTCTGAATTAGATTTTTTACACTGAATGCTTCACTTCACAGGTACTCCATAACCTCAGTTTCTATTTCTTTAACTTCTCCATTACTAATCTCCTTTTCTACTTTTCTTCTTTGTCTTCTTATTTTTTGTACTGTAAAATGTTCCATGTCCGGATTCCTTTGCTTGTATTTCTCTTCAAATATCTTTGGTGCTGCTCTTTTTGTATTGGTTAGTTTTGCTTTCTCCTTTGCATAGATATTACATGATATTAAGTCTCTTTTTCTTTCCCATGTCCACATTTCTTCTTCAGATGTCTCCTGATCTTCCTGCTTCTCCTTACCTTGGGCACTCACTCCATCATGCTGTGATGTAAGATGTGTTAGACCTTCTACACCAAATCTTTCACTTCACAGGCACTCCATAACTTCAACTTCTATTTTTTTTAACTTCTACTTTAGTAATCTTCTTTTCTATATTCCATCTCTGTAATATTATTTTTTTATTGTGAAATGTTCCATATCCAGATGCCTTTGCCTGTATTTCTCTTTGAATATCTTTTGGGCTGCCTTCTTTATATTGATTAAATTGACTTTCTGCTTTGCATAAATATTGCACCATGTCAACTCTATCTTTCTTTCCCATGTCCATATTTCTTTTTTATACATTTCAAATATCTCTGTGTTTTGTCGTTTGTATTTTTGCACTTCCTCAGATGCTTCTTTTTCCAAACAGGTCACCTTTTCTTGATCTATATACTGTTTTTCACAAATCTGTTGTATTAATGAACACACATTTTCATTTGAAGCTTCTGACAGTTTTTCCTCTGGAAGTATTTTTCTTTCCTCTAATTTCTCTCTTAATCATTTTGTATATCTTGTGTCTTGAAATTCTGGGCTTTTTGCATAATAGTAGCAATACATAATTTATTTCTTATCGTCAATAGTCCACTTTATCATCTTTATGGCTCTTCTTTGACCTATCAGTTTTTGCGATTTTTGTGGACTACTACTTCCTTCTACAACAGGGGGGAAACCACTCCTCTGTAGGAAGGATGTCATGTAGCCAGAGGGAAAAGGGGATGTTGGATGCATGGGGCTAAATTATAGGTTCTTCTAATTGATAGTGAAATGAAAAGCAATTCAAAAGATTATACAATGACCATAATGTACCATCAACCACACAAACAACAGTAGACTCTGCCTGATTTGAACATTACACCAGTGTAGGTACAGGAGCTGAACTCCATATAACATAACACTAGCACCACCACATATGTCTGCCTTTAACAGTGTCATGTTGCACTTTATGGAGTATGATAGCATCATTGTATGTTGAGAAGAACATGATGGAAGGAGTGTCCATTATGAATATGCAATCACATCTTGGTGTAAAATTATCTCAAAAATATTATTTGAATATATACACACTCAAGTTGCTTGTTGTCAGATTAGAACCCCTAAATATTTAGTTACAGATGCTGGAGAACACAGTACTTCATCTTACTGCCACAGCACAATTTTTGCTTTAATAATGTCAGAGTACACTTTATACAGGATGACATCATCAGTGTATGCTACAAGAAGATGTTAGGTGTGTCGGACATAGCTGTGGACTAACATGCTATTCTAAAATTGTTAACATAATAATTTTTGAATGAACACACATCCACCAGTTGACCAGAGTGAGATTAGAGTCCCTACCTAACTATCTACAGTGCACAGTACTTAATGCAAGCACCACAGCACATGTCTGGCTTTTAGATGGTCAGACAAAACTTTAAAGATGATCACATCAGCAGTGTCATGTGAAAAAGATGGTAGTAGGAGTGCCTCACATGCCGTTCTAAAATGGTTTCTCAAATGTGAACTAAGTGAACACCAATATACACTCATACGTTGCCTCCATTGAGACTAGAATGCCTACCTATCTAAAGAACACTGCACTTAACACAAGTGCCACAACACAACTCTGAATTTTAGAGTGTCACACAACACTTTATATGACATCAGCAGTGTATGTTTGTGAGAAGATGTTGGGAGGCTTGTATGAAAAGGCTGGGTAGGCATGTACAGTACAACTGTCAGAATATTCATTCTTCATGGGACTTGATTGCTGACAGTAGGATATAGACTCATGCTCTTATGACTACACACACGCACACACACACACACACACACACACACACACACACACACACACACACACACACACACACACACACACACACACACACACACACACACACACACACCAGTTGGCTGCAGTGAGATCAGAACTCCCACCTAATTAGTTACACAAGCTAGTGAAGTCAGAATGCAATGTAAGCAGCATGGCACTAGTCATCAGTTTATGTTTGGAAGAAATATTAGTTCTGCATGGGACTGGATTGATGATAGTAGTATACAGACTGATGCCCATCTAACTGTGAACATCCATATAGATAGAGACACACACAAGTGGCTGCTGTGGTAAGTTAACCCACATGCAAATATTTTTCCCATCCACAGAATAAAGTAGTTAATGACTGCACCATTCTTGAAGTACGGTTTTGCCTTGCCATACTAGTCTTGATAGATGACGCCATCATCATCATATGACGCGGGTAACATATCCTGTTATGAAAGTGTTGTGCAAAATGTGGATTTTGGATTTTCTGTGCATTTTTAATGTGCAGGTATACTTTAAAGCTGTCAGGAATGCATGTAGCAGAACTGAGACATATTTAGGTGTTTGTCAGTATGTTGTGTGCCATGCACAGTTATTGTCACACACAGACACGCATGTTTTGTGATCAGTATGGTTGCAACTGTGTATGTACTTGTGCTCATATTTCTGATGAATTGATGCCCACATTAATACACATATAAGACAATATGAATGTCTATTGTCAATATCATGCTTTACACATAACATTATGCATATAAGTCTTGCCTATCTCCAGCTTTGAGTTTAATTTAAAGTATCTTTATTTGTATACTTACACAACTGTGGTATGTCAGCAGTCCTAAACTCACCCAGCTTCTGGTTGAGTTGTGCCTGCTTGCACCTTTTCATTTAATTGAAGTGGTGTTTGCATTACTCTGCAGTGTGTGGAAAACTCATCACACTGGAGACAGCCTTGGCAAGACTATTCCACGGCTCAGATTTAATTGAACACCTAGTATAGTCCCTCTGCAATAACCTATGGCTGTGGTGCTTTAGAAAGAGTCCAGTGAATGTTTTGGACTCCTCTACACCCCATATCTGAGCCCTAAATTGGGCACCTTCCTTTCTTGCTCCTGCCATGTCCACACAGGTCATACAGCAACAGTAAAGTGTTTACCGCTAATTTGTGATATCATGTTTAATAGTCAGTGTGCAAACCAACACCACAATTCCAACCATGTTTGCATGATGTTAAGCAAAGGGCAACAATGCTAAAAAGAGAAGAAAGCAGTTTATGAATTAGCAAGGGCAATGAGACACTTGTTATTAGTTTATGGGTTGGATGCTGATGCACTGTTAGATGAGTTAACTCTTCAGACATGTATTGGGGTGTATAAAATGTTATGACCTGACATAATTTTTTGGTGGCTTTATACACTAATAAAAGTAATTTGGATAATGAGGGATTCATACCAATGTAAAATAGACAATACATAACCTTCCACATTGGTGTTTTTACCTCCTTATGACAGAGGAAGTGTTTCCCAAATATGCTCATTAATTATATAGACACATGTATGAGTGAGTAGTTAACCATGTTTGTGTGTGATCTGACAATAACCTGGTTTATACATTCATGTGTATATGGCCGTCATTGAAGTATGAAGTCCATCCCAGGGCAGACAAGAAACTTTTAAGTACAGTAACATAATTGTCAGTATACTCTCAGTCACACATATAATTTATATGATATCCACTGCTATACATACTCATTTTTATGTATAATTATATTTATATTGTTAGGTTTATCATAAATTACAGTGGAACTGCATTTATAAAAAATGGAGTTTGCTGGAATGGAACCCTGGCTCACCTGTATTATGGCCATGAACTTGCACCATTTGCCACAAGGAAGGCTAGGCAACAGGTATATTTTTTTATAATAATTAACATGCAGACTGATCAATGCAACTGAGGACATTTGTCACACATGCTCATTAGTTTTATATACTCCTTAAAGTGTTGAGTGATTAACCATGTATGCGTGTGACATGAAAATGCACAAAATAAAGTTAGACATAAAAATATATATGATATGTATATGATCAATTCACCTTCTATACATAGCTATTTTTATGTATAATTATTTTTATATTGTTAATTTTTATGTAAATTACAGTGGACTAGCATTAATAAAACTTAAGAGTTTACTGGATTAAAACCCTGGTTCCCCTGCATTGGGGGCATTAACTGGCAACAGTTGCCATAGGAAGAGCTAGGTAGCATGTGTATTTTTACTGTCTATGAGTGCTGACCACTGTGCAGTGCTGCTTAGCTCACTTGCACATTTGAAGAACACACATGTTGCAATATATCTTTTCAGAAATTGACAAATCTGCAGGTGTTACAGACATATGCTAACTGCCGCGCAATGCTGCTTAGTGTGTTTGATGGAAAGCACAAGATATAGCAATGTGGCTTTTAGAAACTGACAATGTCTGCTTGTTGTCTGGGGCATTATGCTGTGTTTGCATGAAGACAAGCAATGTCCAAATGAGACAGGCAAAGCTCAACATGTATAAAGATAAATGTGGGACTGGAACAATGCTCTGTGTATCCTAGGTGCATCATCATGTTTACCATGTGTGCTACACACAATTGATTCATAGCTGTAATATATACTGTTCTTATCATAGGAGCAACTTCCATTAATTTTAATTTATTTATGTGTTTCATCATATCTGTGCTAAGGAGAGTGTAGTGCAAATGTTAGTATTTAAAAAGTAATAATAAATTAAAAAAAGGAAACATAACACTACAAAATGCATTTAACACAGCTTACAGATTTTTGTACAACTCTGGATTTGAATTATCATACTAATGAAATTAACAAACTCAGTAGGAGTGTCTTCTCTCTCTTTTTACAGAAACAACTTTGAAGCAGGAATGCAAATAATTGCACTTACAAGTAAATACCATATCCTTCACAGTGTTAACAAAACTTATACACCTATTTCACACACTCATAAATAGTCTTAACTTTGTTATCCTTAAATGTTAATGGTTTGATTAATACAAGGAAAAGATCAAATTTGTTAAGATATTTAAACAACAAAGCACAAGTTATTTTCCTTCAAGAAACACACATTAAAACATCTGAAAAGTATATTTGGAGTCCTGGTAACGTTTGAAATATTCAACTCTCTTCTTATAAATCTACGAGAAGAGGAGTAATGATCCTCTGGAAGAAAAATACTATAATTCCTCAAATAATCTACAGATATGAAGACCATGATGACCTCTTTACTCTCATTATTTTAAAGTTCAATAAAAAACATGGATTTTGTTTAATATCTATTGGTTTCCTGGCATACCTCTCAACTGTCCAGATTTTCACAGAATGTCCAGATTTTTGGCTCATATCCTTGGTCTGTTCCTTATAAAGCTTGTTTTTTTTTCACAAATCACTGGGATAATCTGAGGATTAAAGTAATTAAATAAAGACATACATTTGAGTTGCAGACTTCAAATATTACAGAACATGTATGTTAAAACAAACCCTGCTACTCTAGCAACTTTCAAAGTTTATAAGAGCAACATTTAAAATATGTCCCTATTTTTGGGCCTTTGTCCCACAGTTTTGTCAGGCTTTGTACAGATTTCTTGCACTAAGAGACTGAGAGGTATGTTTCCTGGTTAGGGGAAAATATTGCTTAAAACCATCTTGATCTCATTATTAACTCTTATAAAATAATTAATAATACATTAATAAATAATTAATAAATAATAAAATGAATAAATAATTTTCTTGGGTGAGGCTGTAGGGCCAATAGCTTAGTACCTACCTATGAACATAAGAACATATAAAGGTAATTTGATATTAGAGGGAGATTTTTATTGTATATTACATACCTTTGACATTACTAACAAAAGAACATTACGACTTTCCCAGGCTGCAAAAATCTTAAAAAAATAGACTGATTCTCTTAACATATATGATACTTTCAGCATAAAAGACATTACATATTTTCTCATCCTCATCAAGAATATAAACATGGCACTCAAACTATAATAGATATAGTTTTGGTTTATCAAGATCTGAGTTCTAAAATGTCATGTTTTGTTATTACTCCATGCCCTGTATCTGACCATTATGTCCTTATCACTAAAGTCCAAACTGAGTTTACATATCTAAAATTAAAGATTTTAAACCATAGTTGATTTCTGAATTGAGTTTTTTACTGAAGTAAACATCTTCAGATGTTGATTAAGTTATAATTTGGGACTCCTTAAAAGTTTTTATTTATAGTAAAATTTTAACTTAATATAAAAATACATTTAAGTAATCCAAGGCACCCAAAAACCTAGCCAGCCACTGATAAACCAAATTCACAACTTTTTGCAGCAAAAATAAGACAAAACATAAACACTCTCTGTAAACAATATGTTTTTGTTTCAACCTTTGAAGGTTGAAATGAAAACATTTTGTTTATAGAGAGTGTTTATGTTTTGTCTTATTTTGGCTGAACAAAGTTATGAATTTGGTTTATCAGTGTCTGGCTAGGTTTCCTGGGTACCTTGGATTACTTAGTGGATTATTTGGTACCGTTGGCATTCTTATTTGGACATTTAAGAAATGGGAATCACAGCTACAAAATATTCAGTTGCAATTATTAATAGCCAAATCACAAATTTCCAAAGATAATAATTCTAATACAAGGGACACAGAAGAATTAAACAAGAACTATCTTGATATTTTGTCTCATAAATCAAAATTGGCAAAGGAAAGATTGAAAATGAATTATTATTCTTTATTGTCTAAACATATGCATAATTCAGCTATGAGAGTTAAAATGCTTTCAAAATCTAATAATATTATTAAAATAAGACATGAGGCATCTAAGGAAAACATTTCTGATATTGGTGACATCCTTGATGCTTTAGATATCACTATACCCATTTTATAGGTTCATAGGTTCATAGGTTCGTACTAGGCTATCTGCCCAAGGGCATTTATAAGCCTAGCCCATAGTTATGTGGCTTTCGCCACCCCTTTAGTTTGAATAAAACTATGCCTATTATTTTGCTGTGCCTCTGTCAAGCAGTGACACTGAAGTAATCCCTGGGGTATATCTGCGATCTCCCATCCATTGGTCAAGATTCCTCTTGAACAAGGTCAGCGAGGTGCTCTGCCTCACATGTACCGGGATTTTGTTCCACAGCATAGGGAGTCTCTGGGTGATGAATTTGTCCCTCCAGCACGTTCTATTAATAACCGTGTCAAGGTTTAAGTCTCCCGCCCTTGTGGTTCTGAGGGATCTAGATTTTTTGAGGTGAAGCATATTCATCAAATCTGGGTTTGACATGGCCTTATATGTCAGGCACAGGTCACCTCTGAGCAAGCGGTATGAGACTGAATAGAGCTGGAGTTCTTTCAGTCGGGCAGCATAAGACATATTTTTGAGACCCTTTATCCTTTTGGTGAGGAACTTTTGGGGCCTTTCCAGCTGCTGCAGGTATCGGGTCAGATACATTCCGAATGGGGCATTGTACTCAATCATAGGTCTAATGAGTGATGAGTACAGGGGGACGATGACCTCCCTTGATCTAGATGTGAATCCCTTCATGATCAGGTGGGCAATGAAGAAGGTTTTCCTAACATGAGTGTCAAACGAAAGGCTACTGTCAACCTGGGTCCCCAGATCCCTGATGACTTCTTCTGTGCTCAGTGGATTGCCACCTATATGGTAGCTAGGGGTAACCTTGTTTTTCCCGAAGGGTATGACTATGCATTTCTTGGCGTTTAACTTTAGGCCATGGCTCTGGCACCAGTTATCCATTTCTGTGAGGCCCTTCTGAAGGATATCTGTGTCAGATGTGTTTTCGACTATGGCGCCCAGTTTGCAGTCATCTGCAAACTTTGTCAGCCATAACCCTCCTGTGTTTGCTTGTACTTCAGAAAAGTAGATGCCAAACAAGAGTGGACCCAGGACTGAGCCCTGTGGGACACCACTTGTGACAAGCTTTGAGTCTGACATGGCTCCAGCAACTCTGACCCTGTGGGTTCTGTCACTTAGCCAGTTTGCAACCCATCTTGTGATGTATGGGTTTACATTCAAGCTGATGAGTTTTTCGATGATACCTGAGTGGGGTATTGTGTCGAAGGCCTTTGCCAGGTCGAGGTAGGCTGTATGGACTGCCTTTCCCTCATCAATGGCCTTGGTGACTGTCTCGAAAAAGTCAACCAAGTTTAAAAGGCATGATCTGCCTTTGACAAAGCCAAACTGGGTTGGATCCAAAGTCTGCAAGTTCCCTATGTCTTTATTTATGAGTTCCATTATGATCCTCTCCATGGCTTTGCAGATAAGGCTTGTCAAGCTAATGGGACGGTAATTGCCTGGGTCGGTGGAGGCACCGCCCTTGTGAAGTGGGACCACAGTCGCCGTGCGCCACTCCTTGGGTACGTATCCTGAGGTGAGGCTAAGGTTAAACAGCTGTCCTAACTGCGGGTTTAATTCCTCATTGAGTTCGTGGAGCACACAGCCGGGGACACCATCCGGTCCCATGGATGCTGTGTTTTTTGCCTTGGAGAGGGCAGTTCTCACCTGGGCGTTGGAGATGTTTGGGGGGCTACAATCCTCTGGTATAGATATCTCTCCTTTTGGGGGGGAGAAGTTTGCACTGAACCTGGCAGCCAGTATGTTGGCAATGTGTGTAGGTTCAGTAATCTTCACATCATTTTGAACTAATTCTGAGCATATCTGGGAGCTTTCTCCTAGGTTTCTAACATAGCTAAAGAAGGCCTTATGATTGTCTTTTGAGTCCTTGGCGATTTTTCTCTCAAAATTTGCCTTGGATGTTTTTATGAGAGCTCTTAGTTTTTTACTTATAATGATCAAAGGTGTCTTACCTTTCAAGGATTTTGCTCTATCTTGTAGTAGCTTCCTCCTTTTGTTGTAGAGCTTGTTTATGGCTGGGGTCCACCAGACTGGACGCTTGCCTTTGGTACAAAGAGTCTTAGTTTTGTTTGGGATTGCCTGATCCATGCAGTCCTGTAGGTGCTGGTAGAAGGCATTTGTAAGTGATTCAGCGGTTTGAGTAATGTTTACCACTGGCTCAGGGGCCTTAAAGGAGACCACGCTAGTTTTTAGAAGTGTGAAGTCGGCTTTTGAGAAGTTTTTCACTGTGGTCTTTTTTATTTCAGGTGGGGGCAGGATGAGGACCTCCAGCGAGATTAGTTTATGATCTGATCTCACCAGTGTGGGGTATACTTCCGGTGTTGAACATTGTGATCCCATGTTCGTGATGATGAGATCAAGTATGTTTTCTCCTCTTGTGGGGATGGTGACTAGTTGTTCCATGGCATTTGAGTTTATGAACTCCAGGAACCTTTGGGCTAGAGTGTTTGGGCTTGAGTAGTGTTCCCAGTCTATATTAGGGTAGTTGAAATCACCTAGTATGATGGTGTTTGGAGATACATTTATCCCCTCCAATGTTTTCAGGAAGGCCATGTGCGGTTCCTGAGTTTGAGAGGGTGGCCTGTAACATGCTACAAATTGCAGAGCAGTCTTGCCTATGGTTAATTGCACCTGGATGGTCTCCGATGCATCGTGCGTTGCCACCAACCTTGAGGTGTGGGTGTCCTTTATGAATATGGACACCCCCCCTCCTTTCTTGGTGTTGTCCGGATTTTGGGGCCAGAACGCATGATATGAGGTGAAACCTGATAGTGCTGGGGTGCTCTCAGGAGCCTTGAACCAGGTTTCTGTCACAGCACAGACATCGATATTCTCCATACTGAGAAGGGCCTCGAGTGCGTGCATCTTGAGATTGAGACTTCTGGCATTGAGCAGCATTACACTTAGTTTTTTTTCTTTTTTGTGTTCTAGGGTGGTAGGTTTAGAATTTGAGCCTTGCCTAAAAAAGGCACTATGGGGTGGCAAGAGCCTTTGCCAATATCCGGAAGCCTAGGGGTGACAGGTGCAAGCCGTCCCTTGCGAAGCAGCGTGGCTTGTCCAGCATGTCATCCCAGGCAGACAGACATTGGATCCCCTTTGAATGACACCAGAATTTAAGCCAATTATTAAAGCTGATCATCTTATCACTGTATTGTGGCATCATTCTAGGTGAAGGTAGGATACTGCTCAAGGTCAGGGTCATACCTGCCTGGGCTACATAATCAGAGAGCTCCTCAATGTCTCTTTTCATGTAGTCCAAGTTAAACTAATGAAAGACAAACTGAAAATATGCCTCTGTACAAGTGAAGGCTCAAAATTCAATATTCAAAAAATCACATGCAAGGTGTTGCAATAAAATCCAAAGCTGCCAAGTGGTGAATCCCAAAGAAAACTTCCTTTATTGACACAAATACAGGCTTTAAGCCCTTTTGGCCATGAAAATGGCCTTCATCAGAAACACCCATAATCCCAATGGCAAACACTTAAATACTCTTCAGTAACAAAAAAATACTATTCAATTAACCAATTAATATGTTTATACAAATAACATAGATAACTTAAACTAAAAACACTACTATAAGACACTTATAAAAACTGTAATTCTACTTGCATTTATTGTACTTTGCTCTTACTATTGAAATCATTGCCATTCTAATTTGAAATAATTCAAATATTATTGGGTTTGATGTGTATAATCAATATTCTTCCAAAATTGTTATTTGCAGATGACGTTTTACTAACACTTCCTTATTCAAGAGTAACCGTCTCAGAATTGGAATCTTCAATAAACATATTTCAGACTATATCAGGTCTTAACTTTAATCAATCAAAATCCAAATTCAGAATATTAAATAAAAGGAAGAAAGTTCAAATTCATAAAAATCATATTATAGGAGAACAAACTACTTCTCTTCATTACCTTGGCATTATCTTATATAGTTCTGTAAAAAAAAAAAAAAAACAACAAAAGCTAACTATAACAATATTTTAAAAATAATACAAACTCTCACTGATAAATGGAATAAACTTTTGATTTCTTTTGAAGATAGACTTCAGCTAATTAAAAATGTTTCTTCTACCCAAAATATTATATATAGTTGAAGCTTTATCTATCTTCCCAGAAAAAAATCTAATCAATGATGTAAATAAGCTCCTTTTAAAATGTTTCTGGTTTCCCAATAAAAATAGACTAACTCTTCATTATATTAGACCATGGAATCAGATAGGAATTAATTTCCCAGATGCTGACACCTATGTTAAAGCTTCAATTTTTAAAATCATTTTGAATTGGGTAGATTCAGATTATATTTCTAACTAGAAATCTTTACATTTGACAATTTTACAGAATAATAATAATAATCTTCCTGAAAACCTTCTATTAAATAATCAAGCCAGTATTTTCTGGCATCTTCTTTTTATATTACGCAATATAGTATTCCTAGACCTACAAACTCTAGTCTTTTAAATTCTATACTTAATAATTAAAAAAAATATTTTTTTCTAATGTTGATGCTAAAAATCTGGTTTGACTTAAATTCCTTTCATTATAACCAATTTTTTTTACAAAGCTCATAGCAATGTTTTTATTTCATTGTAATCTAAAAAGTGTATTTGTTGGAATCAATGTTTAAAATAACTTTTTAAAGAAATGCATCAACTTATAAAAGAATTTGATTTGGATTCTCACGATTGGTTACTATTACAAAGTGTGATAATTTACTCTCAAAATCTTTCTGTAATCCTTAATAAATCATTTTTAAAGAAATCCCCAGATTGTTAATTTATCTATATGAAATTATCTATAACAATTTAACTTTGGAAAATCTAATTTCAAAATTATATAAAATCTTTATAATATAAAAGGTAAAATTGCAAGATAAATATTGAAACTAGATTACTATGGGTCATATTTCTAATCTATTTTATGAGGACAAATCTCAAATTTTATCTTCTATCAAACTTAAATCTTGGATACAATATTGGTATATATTTACATGAAAATGTTTGCATAGAGCATTCCTTACCCTGGATAAGGCAGTTAAAATTGGCAACAACAAGAATATTTGCAGTTGGAGATGCTTGCATGAATGTAAACCTGATTGGATTCATATTTTATACCTGCCCTCTATTAGATCAATTCTAGTGTGATTTAGATGATTTTTAAAAAAACTTTGTTTACTGATTCATTTTTATTATAAAATCTTTGATTTTATTTAATGGTAATGACAGCCTTGCACTGAATAAGGAAAACCTTTCCTTACTTTGGACTATTCTTGCAGTTGCAAGGAAAAACATTACAGGGAAGTGGAAATCTACTACTGCACCATGTTTTGGAGACTTTTATTCTTTATGAAGGAAACAGCTTATAAGGAAACTAAAGTCATAGAATATAGGATCCATTCTAAATCATTTATCAATAATCCTTGTAAAAAAGTGATATTACTCATTGACACTTTTTAGATAATTTCTGACTCTCGAATGAAAACAGAAGCTGTGACACACATTTTCTTATTTTTTGTCTTCTAGGAGTATGACTATTATTAATTTTATTTCAGGCTTTTGTACATATTCTATGTAGTTTATTTTCTCATTTGATAATTTTATTTTTATTATTTATTTATTAATATTATGTATTAACTTATTGTATTGCTATCAAGAAAAGAAAAGAAAATTCTCTTGAGTAAAAAAAGACATGCACACCTGTACAGTCTCAGTTGTTTGTACGTGTTGCTTACAGATTTATTGCAATGTGTGACCACACAACGAGTTATGAGTGTTGTTTGCAGCAAAGCAGCTCTGTTTTCTATTTGTATTGTGTTCATTCTTCTCTTATCTGTGCTGTACTCTCAAACATGTAATGTATAGGTCATTGTGTATCATTGTCCTTTAAATGCATGATTAAATGACCTGATATTGAAAACAGTTTTCAGTAAAGGGAGGAGAGTTTAGTTATTAGTGAAAAAAATGAGAACCATGTGTTGTTCACTTCCATTTAAAAGCATGGTGCAGTTACTTCTACACTTTTTAAGTGTATCCTGGGTGAAACACCCAATTCAGATGAGGAAGCGTGAATTGCTGTAGTGTCTTCCTTCTCCTTCACACTAATCATTCACATTTGCAATCCATTAGCAACTAACACTGAGGTAGACCCTATACTATGTTTACACCTGATACACAAAGTCAAAAGTTTGGGATTCAGCAATTCTAATGAGTTTACACCTTGTCTGCATGTTCACCATGCTCAGAGGCCTGAATCTACACTATAAAAAGATAACTGTGTAGCTAGGGAATGAAGACCTGTGTATATAGAAAACATAGAAGATTTAAATTCTGTTTGCTTTATCTGCAAAAAAGGCTTTTGATCTTGCTAAGGTGTGATTGTATTTTTCAAATACATTCTAGATTTGCTAGCATGTTACAAAAAAGTTTTATATACATGCATTAGAAAATGAAAATTTTATCTGTAAGCACTTTGTATAGTTAAATATGGTATAGGCATTTTTGGCAGGCATTCTTTCTCAGATAGACAGCCTATTAACTTTCATCACAAGTGTTATTGCTAAAACTGGGTTAGCTTGCAATTTTTTTATGTTAAAGGGGCGGCCACGGTGGTGCATCAGTTAGCATTGCCTCCTCACAGCAAGAGGTTCTCCGGTTCGATCCTTGGCTGGGGTGCCCTGTGTGTGGAGTCTGCATGTCCTCCCTGTGGTCACATGGGTTTCCCCCGGGTGCTCCAGTATCCCCCCACATCCCAAAGACACTGTAGGTGGATTGGACACTCCAAATTGGCTCTAGGTGTGAGTGTGTGTGTGTGTGTGTGTGTGTGTGTGTGTGTGTGTGTGTGTGTGTGTGTGTGTGTGTGTGTGTATGTGTGTGTGCCTTCTGTGGAAGGTTGGGCACCAAGCTGGCAACGTGACACCATAAAACTCCACTGCCAGTCATGAGCAGACAGGTGATCCGCTGTGGCGATCCCTAACCAGGAAAAGCCGAAAGAAGAAGAAAAATTTCAGGGAAATGTAATGTACTATATAACCAATGATTCAGGGGTGTTATGCTTCTTAGATGGACCATAGACCCCTCCAGGAGAGTGCTGGGCACAGGAATTGTTGACTAGGAATGATATAAAATTGAGTTTTCTATTTAAAATGCATACACATTTTGTGAAAATTGTGTTGAAAGCATATATAATGGTTGAATTACGTGGCATTCCTTGGTTTCTACAAACTTTTCAGTTTCATGTTTTTTTGGGGGTGGGGAGCCAAGTACCATTTGTGTGTTGCCACAACAAAAGCTGTGTGTGTTTAAAAAGTTTGTTCTTGAAATTATGTAGTCATCCTTTTATTTCCATGGTAAATAAAACATTACTAAAGTGGTATTTCTTCTTTCAGACCAAACATTGGTTTGCCTGGGAGTGTGATATGGTTCAACCACATAACCTTCAATTTTAATAACTGCAACGTGTGCCTCCACTGCTTAATGCTGAATATATATATATATATATATATATATATATATATATATATATATATATATATATATATATATATATATATGGATTCACCTCATAACACTGAAAACTCAAAACACTGAAAACACATATTATACATATACAGAGTTTAAACAACATAAATCATAGCACTTTCCACCAAGTGTAAGCAGGGGGGCAATCCCCCTGCACCCCCCACACTCCCTGCTAATTAAATATATCAACTCCAAGATTGCACTTAGTGTAGTGAAGTGCAATCTTGGAGTTGATATATATAAGTAGCAGGGGGTGTTTACACTTGGTGGAAAGTGTTATGATTTATGTTGTTTAAACTCAGTATATGTATGATATGTGTTTTCAGTATTTTGAGTTTCAGAGTTTTGAGTTTTCAAGATTTTGAAGTTTCAGTGTTTTGAGTTTCAGTGTTTTGAGCTTTCAGTGTTATGAAGTGAATCTATATATATATATATATATATATATATATATATATATATATATATGTACGTATGTATATGTGTGTGTGTTTGTGTATATGAGCAAGAATTTAATTATGTGATATTTATGTGTTGCATCCTTCTCTGTTTTATGTCAAATAGGATTATGGTACAAATACATGTAATCCCCCTTTCAGTGACCGTGAAAATGATGTTGTAGTGCAAGCATTCAGGTGTCATGTTGCCTTCCTGCTTGAGAGAGGACATGGGGATATGGCTGACAGAATGCAGATTTGGAACTAGATAGTCATTATGTGAATGCCACAGGGTGTGCACCAGGACTTGCGATCGGGTGCATCATAGGGCCACTGATATGTTTTCATCAGCCTGGAGGAGAGCAGCTGCAGTTGCCCATGAACAGCTGGCAATGGTGGGGCTGCTACAGAGCCACCCCTTATACCAAATGAAGAGTTTCCTGTCCACTGTCAGAGATTCAGAGAGCTCAGTGGAAAATGCACACCGACATGTGATTGACACCAGTGCTGGTATTTCTAGGTGGACAAGTATGTTAAAGGAGGAAGTTCCAGGTAAGTTTACATATCTCAAGTAGTAAGATTTGATTTTATAGTAAAATATATAAAAAAAAAATAACTAATATTTCATGTTTTTTTTTTTTTTTTTTTGGATGAACCTATTGATAAATTTAAGATACTTAGCAACACATTTTTGTTCATTACACATGGGATTTGGGTGGATGTGTCAGCCAAGCTTCAAATAAAATTATTGTTAACGGACACATAGACAAAAATTGTGCATTCACTGTCCCCCAGTGTTATTGAAATTGTGATGATTGCATCTTTGCTTTGCTTTATTTCTTCCAGCACTATCCTCCCGTGCAAGTGTGGAGTACTCTGCACATGGAAAAGCAAACATTTTTATTTGATTATTGATGAAAAGTTGTCAGAGATATACATTTATCTGTGTCAGGTGGGTGTAATGGGTGTTGTGTGTATTTCTGTACCATCTGTGATAGTGTTAGTTTTTTTTAAATATTAAGTGTAGGTATTAATTTATTTGACATGTTTTTGCTTATTATCACTGATGATCCTGACAATGGAAGTGTAGGACTCTCACCACCTAATGTCAAAGTATAAGCAGACTCTGATGATGATGGTGAACAAATACTGGCACAGTCATGGGGGAGTTCAGAGGATGAATCTGATACTGAGGTTGACATTCAGCCATCCCCTGTATTTCCCTCAGACACAGTCAGTAAGCCTATGAGTACATATTCCACTGACCCCTCAGATATTACACAGGTGGAGGGTGACACACTTAATCAGGGCAGTATGGTTACTATGACATCAGTGCTGGTTGATTCCAACCTTAGCCCAAATGTGGGTGATGTGCCATGAAGGAGGGTTATTTGGTGTCCACCCTCCACCTGATCCAGGTGTGTCTTTATGTTCCACTCAACATATATTTAGGGCCATCATGGAGGCACAGGCATGTTCCACTAGGGCCGCTGAGGACATGCTTAGGGTTGTAGATATGGCACAGGCTGACATGCACAACTGCCTCTGCCATGTGGCTGATTCAGACAATCCACTGAATCAGCCACATGCCTCCGCCATGTGGCTGATTCAATGGATTGGCTGAATGACATGATGGAACGGGCAGTGTCTGTGATGGATTGTCTGCTGGGAGGGGGACCTCATCCATGTCAATGTAGGTCAGCAGCATGCTCATTCATGCTCCAGTAGTGGCACTAGTTCCACTCTTCCATTGGAGATTGATGATCCTGGCCGTACTCATAAGAAGACCTTGTCTAGCAGACAAAAGTCACGTTCAGGTAGCATAATCAAATCTGACCATGGGCATGGATATGCCAGTGAAAGTCCTGGCAGAGCCAATAATCATGGTCAGGGGTGATAACAATGAACTTACCTCTACCATGCATGGCTCGCACCTGTCCAACATACCAGGTTGTAGAGCTAGCACAGAACCTTGGCTGTGTACTTGCAAATACTCACACACATTTCAACTTGACTGCCCAGACACACACACACACACACACACACACACACACACACACACACACACACACACACACACACACACACACACATACACACACACACACACACACACACACACACACACATACACACACATAATAGTTGCATGGATCTTTTGCGAGACTTACAGCTCATTCTGTCTCAGTGGCCATTTGATACTTTATCCAATTTTCTGCCTGCTTGTTTCTCTTTTTTACTCACATGGACTCACTAGTTTTTGTGTCAGCCTTGGCCTCCTGCCCCCCCCCCCCCAAAAATAATACCTGCTGCGATTGATGATGGCTGTGCTGTATCCTTCATTTTCGATCTTACGGATTCAGGGATACATAAGTCTTTTGTCTGATGCCCAGGGTGCATAATTGATTGAGTGCTTATTATATATATGTTTGTGATGCTCTTTTGGAAATTATACTGCATTCTTACATGTATTTGTAATGTGGGTATCTTTGATGCATGAGGCCTATTAGTTGATAGTGAACATATCTATTGACATATGTCAGTGTTGTCACATACTGATATCCTTGCTGTAAAAAATCACCCACCTTTTACATAGTTACATTAGCAAATAATATTATGCAAGGATCTGCCATTCATTTGTATTATTAGCCATTTATTGACCTATTCCCGGTTCAACACTTATCTTGACAGTCTAGCAGTTATAACTGTTTTAATATGGGGCTGACTCTGTGTGATGCTAGCAGTACACAGCCATTACATGAGTAAGTAAAGGTTGTGAGCATTGCCTGGCATCCATTTTACTGTATGTAGGTGCACAGGATGACAGTTTTATAGATCTTGAGCATGTGTGCTAACTGTTGCCTCTTGGCTAGGGCGACGGCATATTGTGCACACCTACAATTACCTATACCCACACTGGCTGGTGGTTCCCCCTCACCTGCATGTGGCTATGTTGACCTTGCCACTGGTGGTGGGATATGTGCCCCTTCCGCTTGGTGATCGTGATGAAGCTGTTTTCTCAGGATAATACTGTGAAGGACAGCAGAGACAGTGAAAATTTCAGCACAAGTACAGGGATTGTACTGCAGGGCTCCCTTTGAGGTATCTAAGCACCTGAACCATGGCTTCAGCAACCCAAACACATGATCTGTGATATTTCTTGTTTGAGCATGTGCCTCATTATAGCATTTTTGGTGGACGGGTGGGTATGCATTTCTGATGGGTGTCATCAGCCTGGGCTCAAGTGCAAACCCTGTACCTCCCTTTAAATGACATTGTGGGAAATACCCCCTAGAAAACTTCTGATACATTTGAGAGTTATGCCAGATGTGGGAGTTATGCTAACTGCCTGGGTTGCCAGTTCATACATTCAGGATGTTTCCCTTAGAATGACATATGGCCTGGCATTTAATGGAGTGAAAGCCCTTTTTATTCATGTACACCCTTCCCTTTTCCCCAGGTGGTACTTTGATTTCAATATGTGTGCATCTATTGCACCCAACACTTCAGGGAAGTGTACTACAGGGTAGAAATCCTGCATAGTTGTAGCTCTGTCCTCAGATGTACAGGGAAAATGTATGTTGTCACTGGCATGTTGTAGCATAGCATTCAGGAATTGATGTGGATGCTGACATCTTTCACACCCCCAGCATATCCACTGTTGGTCTCTAGAAGGTTCCTGTAGCTAATATTCTAAGTGCTACACATACCTTAGTCTCTGCATGTATTGGTTCCCCTCTGTTTGCCCTTGTTCTCAATTGAGGATGACAGAGGTTGCAGAGTTCTTGTAGTGTGCCTCTATCCATCCTGTAGCAGTCTACAATTTCCACCTCTTGCAGACCATGAAAACTTAAATGGGGTCTATACACCATTGTTCTTCTTGGCTGAGCACTATTAGCAGCAGCAGCATCGACTTGGCCTGTTGCACATACTCATGTATAAAAGCAACAGCAGACCATAACATTGTTTCTGTGTAGAGTAGTGTCTGTAGCTGTCTTCCAATAGGCTTTGGAAATCACAGGCAAATGCTGCACTGAGTCTACCTGATTGCTTTATAGCTGGTTGAATAGCTCCTCCATCTTGGATTGGTTGATTAGCATACAATTCAGCTGCTTATGCAGTAATTAGCATGCCACAATGTTTACAGTGTTTGTGCAGCTGTAGATGGCAAGCACAGCTGCATAGTGAATACAACAGTCTGCTACCATGTGCATGTCACACCATGGCACACACACACAGTTTTAGCACAATGTGTAGGCTTTATTGAATCCAGCCCAGGGACTATTCCATATAGGCCCATCCATCCACTCACAAACCTTTTTCCCATTTTTGCATTTGGGGTGGGGTGTCACTTCAACAGTGACAATCATCTACAGCCAAGATTCGCAATACCAGATGGTTACCTGTCAAACTCTTAGAGCAAGAATCTGGACAAAGCCATAAATAATGAGGGGACAAAGGCTGAAAAATAGAGACAATTTTAAATATTGATCTTACAAACTTAAAAAGTTGACAGAATAACAGGTTTTGCATTGATATGAATTTTCTGACGTATAGGACATTTGAAACTCAAATGTCTTGTCATTTTTTTCTGACTGCAGTCCTCAATGATTTGCCAGAAAGCCAAAATTTTATGAGAAATAGAACATAAATATGAGGCAAAAATCTGGACAGTTGAGAGGTATGGCACACACACTCATATTTTTGGCCAGTTTAGAGCATTCAGTCTACCTACTGCATGTCTTTGGAATGTTGGGGGGAGGACAGGAGAACCTGGTAGAAACACATGCAAACACAGGCAAGATATGAAGACTCTGCATAGAAGGCACCCCCGTTGTGAATCAAACTGCAGAACCTATTTCTGTGAGGTGACATCATTATCTGCTGCATCACAGGGTTCACTACTGAAATATCGGCACTCAAAATGCTGAGTGCCAAAAAACCTTAAAAAAAGACAGAAAACACAGAAGAATCTTGAAAATCACTCTTCTTTTTATAATTTCTTTTTGTGGGAGGGAGCCCTCCCCTGCACTGCCCATATGGAGTGCAAGACCTCCACAACCCCAGACTTATATATACCAACTTCAAGATCACCATACCTCAAAGAAAAGGGAATAGTCTGACAAATGGCATCTAGGATATAGCACATGTAAGTCTGTTTTTTTTTTTACCATTCATTCTCTGCATTTTGGGACTTGTCTAGTGGATCCTGACATTTCAAATGGTTGCCACATCATGAGTCCCACCTAACAAAATATATACAAAATGAAACTAACTAACCAGAGCTAGATGCATCACTAGTCAACCTAGGCAGTTGCCATAGGCCCAGTGGCTGAGAGGGGACCCAATGGCAAAAGGTTGCCACAAAATTTACTTTTTTAATTAAAAAATGCATTTTTAAGGGCATTCTTCTTTAATAACACCTGTGTGTCTCTATGTACATCAACACACGCACCTGTTGCTTTCTGCTTTCCATGAGCAGAATTTAAATACTCACTTGCTGAGTGACAAACACATTTGCCCTTGACATTGCACATGAGCTATGTTTAATCCATCAGTAAGTGTGGGTGTGTGGACATTACATGGATAAATGACATTCCATCCATCAGTGTGGTGTGTGTTTGTGTGTGTGTGTGTGTGTGTGTGTGCATGTGTGTGTGCATGTGTGTGTGTGTGTGTGTGTGTGTGTGTGTGTGTGTGTGTGTGTGTGTGTGTTTGTCTGAAATGTCCTAGTTAGGGATGACAGGTTAGTTAATTCACTCATACTCAAACTCTGTACCTTGATTACAAGAGTAAAGAGCCAGAATCCTCTACTCCAACTACCAAACTAATCAAAATAATTGAGTTTCAGTGCATTTTCAAGGTATTGTAAGCTTCAAGGGAAGAGAAGTTTACTGCTGTGCTTGTTTAGTTTGCTTTCAATGTGCAACCATTTTGTTTAGCAAATGGTCATCACTATTGAGCTGTAAAGTTTGAAAGTAATGTTGGTAACACAATGGATAGCGTGCTTTCGCTTGATGCAGAAGGCTGTGGGTTCTATTCTGACAGCATATAGATGGATTACAAATATCATTTTGTACTTTGGGTGGGGTGCTGCATTTCTGAGTGTGTCCTTCTTTGGATGAGATGCCAAGTAACTATGAAACTGTCATTGGTTTGACAGCCATTCCCTATTACAATAATACCAGTTTAGCATTTTTTTTAATATAACACAGGTAATTTATGCTTTAAGGGTAGCAGCACTGCATTTGTGGATGAAACACTGAAATGTAAAGTTGTTTGCTAGCAGCAACTCTTCATTAGTTATAGACCTCTTTAATGTGGAATTATTCAGATGACTTACTTCTGCAGAGATTGTGCATATTGACTGTTACTGGTGGATTGTAATGACAGAAGTTTAAGTGGCCTTATGTTTGAAATGTTCTGAAATTTGCAGTCTTATCATTATTGGTTCATACATTTTCTTTCATTGCTTACTGGTAAAATGTTCAAAACTACAAACTTAAAATACAATGTGGTGCTGTATTATACAAGGAATATAATTATGTACAATCAGGAAGGTGAATCAAGGAACACATGCATGTATGCATGGGCCTAAAAATGTGTACAAGGGGCCTGTGGTCTGAAAACAGCCCAACAGTAAACTTAAGCTGCCAGTGGCCAGATGTATTTTCTTTGAATGCGGGTTTCAATGCCGTTCCAATGAATGCGAGTTTCAAGGGCAGAGAAGTTTACTGTTAATACTAAGTCTGTTTTCACTGCGAGTCTGCATTGTTTTGTTTTGCAAATATCTATCAGTGTATGTGCAATAAAACTTGAAATAGTTTTAAATTAAATCCAAATATCTGCAATCACTGTAGAAGTAAACAAGAAAATAGTATGTACACTGAAAGGTTTGAACAGTGTTTATAGTAACTGTGGAGAAATAGCCAAGTATGGGACACTGGAATGTCTGGGGGTGATGCTGTGTGTGTGTGTGTGTGTGTGTGTGTGTGTGTGTGTGTGTGTGTGTGTGTGTGTGTGTGTGTGTGTGTGTGTGTGTGTGTGTGTTGTTCTGATCCATTACCTTGCCTAGGGCCACATTTGACCATGATTTGGCTCTGTAACTAACTAACTAACTAACTAACTAACTAACTAACTAACTAACTGACTAACTGACTAACTAACCACAGACCATTGCGTTGTACAATTGCTTTATTTGCACACTTTGCTTATTTAGGAATCAGAATGTTTGATTGCTGTATATAGTAATGACAACTGTGTATCTAGCCACATTTTTGTTGATAAAACTAGGTGAAATATTTGTTGAAAACACTACAAGTGTACCAGATAGTTTGTTGTGTTTGAAATACCATTTCAATGGAAAGTAAAACTATGCAAGACCTGAATCATTTTTTATATTGCTAATGATTCAGGCAGCTGTGAATGATTGAAGGTGTCCTTTGAAAATAGCCTCTATTCATGAAAAACTGCTACTGAGGAGACATTCTTTCCCAATTCAGAATCAAGTCAGTGTACTCCTATCAGAAGTCTGATTAATTGTCCTGAACTTGCTATTTAAAAATTAACATTTTACTTCACATAAATGTTATCTTTTTTCCCTTTTTTAATGATTCAGCTAATGATCCCACAGATCATAAGTGAGCAACAGGAACAAACCAGAAAAGAATTAAAGAATATTTGGAGAAACATTTTCCAGTGCCACCATGGCTTAACAATGATGCTGTCAATTATTTTTCAAAGATACAAAAACATCCGTTTCTACATTCCTGCATGTGGGATCTGCATCCATGACTCCTATCCATTTTCAATATTCTTCCCTCAGTCTTAGTGGTATTGGAAGCTAAATACACTGCCAGCATGTGACTCAAGGTTAGGTACCATTAATTGTAGTGTCACCTTTAATCCTGCACCACTGAAATGTACAAGCATAAAAGAAAAAAAATGGGTGAATGACACAGTCTAGCACTCACCTCTGTGATAAGCCACTAATTATAAAGTAGGTGAGCAACGTATGCTGACCTCGTGGTCCTAGATCACCTTTACATATTCCCATTCCAATCTACCAACATATGCAAGCTCATTGTTTTAACACAGCTCTTCAGATGACCAGCCACTGCTCTGCTGTATTCATTTGTGCATTCCAAGGAATCTGGTGCATTCTGCTAACCAGAAGTACAATTGTATACTGTATTGTGCACTTTTAAATGTTATTTTTGTTATATTGCTGATTTTTTAAAACTGCTCTTGCTGATTTATTACATTTTTGTCAGCTGTAGCACAGACTAGACTCAGACCTGATGAATATGGTTCTGTTTGTTAAACTGAGCACTAAACCAGGCTATCCTTTGTTGTAGAGGGTCCCTCTGCACCCTTGTGGCAGGACAGTACAGTTAGGACTCATCCAATTGAAGGTGTCTGGCACCGGGGCTCAGTTTTGAACATTTTTATTGGCTAAATTCTTTAATTCAGTGTGCTCACTGTTGCTACATAAGCCCCACATTTGAGTGGGCTTGCACTTGATTTAATACAGCTCCAGAGTGGAGTGCTGTATTCAACTGGTTACACATGTCACACCACAGTGCACCTTTGCACACTACTGCACAGTGGGAGCAGCCACTGGTGGTTATAGATGCAAAAACTTTAGTAGATACATTTTCCCATAGTAGCTGCCCGTGATCTGGCCAAGAAGTCCTTAAATTGCACTTAGCTGCTCAGAAAGCACCTCAGCTGCACTTTTGCCCCATAACCAGACCCAAAACCACCAAATCTACAGTAGTCTCCTCAAGCAACAAAAAAAGAAGTTAAACTACTGCACAAAAGAAAAAAAGCAAAGACACTGCAGCATAAAAACACCAACTCTAAATTTAATATATGTTAGCGCTTTCGAAAAAAAAGGTAAATACCAATACTTCTTCAGACAACAGAGTAAAATCAGTGAATTAGTTAAATACTCTAAACGAGTCACATGACTTAGATCAGCTGATCAACTAAGTGAAACATTAACAAAATTCAAAAATAAAAAAGGTTTAAGTAAATGCTTAATTAATCTACATAAGACATTTTCAAGATAAAAACAAGAAAAGCATAAAAAACAAAATCAACATATAGGCAAAATGACTTAACTTTTTTCACCAGCCTAAAAGATGCCACATATTGGACATTCATTTTAAATATTCACTTTAACCATCTGTTTTAAAGAACAAGGGACATTAGAAATCATGATGGCATGTTTAAAAGCATATGAAAATTCACTTATGAGAAACTATTTGTCTCAAGAGACTTTTCAGTTTTAAAATACAGGATATTGAACAGGTTTTTTTTAAACCTGGTTCTCTAAAGGCATCTAGCCTAAGTTGCCATAACAACTCCTTTAGTTCTAGTCTTAGGGATAAAGGTCCTCTCCTCTCATCATGATCAATCTGGTCAATGACTTTAAATAAAAAGGAGTGTTCAGGGTTACTCGTAATATGCCTAGCTAGAACATTTTCACTTATATTATTTCTTATGGGATACAAATACTCATGAAGGCGGTACTTTAATTTCCTGTCAGTCTTCTCAACATAGAAACTGGGGCAAAATCTGCATTAGGCCATATACACAATGCATTTCAAATTACAATTGAACCTTCCTTTAATATTATATTTTATTTCTTTAACTTTAAAACTATTCCCCATTGCAATAAATCTGCAATAGGGACATAATTCACATTTGTACATGCCCATCACTCTAGAACAGACAGCCTTTTAAGCTCTAAAAGTTTCTTTAAATTTTGCCCTCTCCTAAAAATAAACTTAGGAAAAGAAGCCAATTTAGGACCAATAGTTGGATCGATTGATATCAGGCTCCAGTTCTTGATGAGAATATGCTTCAGGTTAACTGCATCCATACTGAAAGGTGTTATGAAAGTCAAAGAAAAATCCATATCATTTATATTATTTCCTAATGTGCCTGTAATCTTTGGTGCAATCACACTATCTGCATTTTCATCATTCAAAATAGCAAGAAAATGCCCTGATGTCTGTTTCAATTGCACTTCAATTATTAATTCTTCTAATAAAGACTTAGGATAATCACATTTCAGAAACAGGCTCTGACAGCTCTCACGAGCTGACCCCTAACCACTCCCTTCTTGTGATGGACTGTGTGTGAGCTTGAAAAATGCAGGAAGGAATTGGAATAAGTTTCCTTCCTGAAAATCTTAGCAACATAGGCCTGTCTCATCCTTTCCTTGCCTAAAAGGAAATCAAGGTATGCTATCCTGTCATGGTGAAAAGCATCAGTGAAAGAAAGAAACTGGGTGGTATTATTAAAATATTGAAGCAAGTCCTGGAAATTAATCAGATCTCCTTTGAATACAATAAAAATATCATCCAAATAACAGGTATAAAAATAAATATACTCCGCATATGGATTATTTTTAAACATAAATTCGTGTTCCCAAAAAGCCATCACTAGGTTGGCGAAACTAGACCTACATGGGGAACCCATGACAACCCCTTTAGTTTGTAAATAAAATTTACCATCAAATAAAAATAATTATTAGACAAAATCAAATCTAACAATTCCTGTATTAAAGACATTTACCTTACTTATTAATAATTGACTCACCCAGTCAATGCCAAGGTCATGGGGAATAAAAGTATATAGATCCTTGACATCGACTGTTGCAAAATTATAGTTCTCAACAAAATTCAAATTACTAAAGTTTTCGTGAAAAGACTAGGAGTCCTTATAGATTTGTTCCTCACCTAGTAGGTACTTCTTTAACAAGTGGTCTACATATTTAGCCATAGGGTAAGTAATGGAGTTTCTACCATTTACTATAGGGTGTGGGGGGTTTGGAGATTCTTACGGATCTTTGGTATTCCAAAGATAATTGGTATTTGAGGTACTGGCATGGTGAAATAATTATACAAATCCAAAGAAATCCTCTCTTCTATGAATAAATCATTAAGATAAACTTTGATTCTTTTATAAGCCACATTAAGTTCATTCAAAGAAACAGACAAATAATAATCAGAGTTTAACATTTCTTCCATGCGTCTATTATAATAAAAATACTCAAAAAATACCAGGTCATCCCCCTTGTCAGGTTTCGTGATGCTCAGATTGCTATGTCTTAACATTTCCAACATGTCCCATTCTTGTTTAGTAAAACTATAAGGCTGTTCCTTAGAACTGGTTCTCGTTACATACATATTTCTGATATCATGCTCACGTAAACATTCATAAGCAGTCAGAACCGGATGCAGAACCGGGTTAAAGGTGCTAGATACTTTAAATTGCCTGTACTCGGTGTCATTAGTATTGTTATCATTCTCAGCAAAGATACCATTCAAATTGCATTCACGAGTAAATAATTTTAGGTCCACTAATGACCTTGCCAAATCAGAGCATTTAGAAGGAATGAAAGTGAGGCCCTTTGCCAAAATATCAGCCAGATGTATTTCAACTGAGAAAGTTGAATAATTATAAATTTTAAAATCACCATTCGAATTATAAATTGCAGTCAAGTTGGAAAGGCTCTCACCTTCATTTTGGATGGGGGAAATCGCTAAGGAAGAAGGTATCATCTCCTCCATTGACCTTGATGCTGTCGGTTCTTCTTCCTGTTGCCATTCCTCGATTGATTCTGTTGTGCCTGACCTTGGCCATTCTGAAAATGTGAAGGATGGTTGGTATTCTGTCCTGGGTTATTAACTTGTGTCCATCTCTGGTTTCTAAGTCTTTCACTTTGACGAAGTCCATCCTTGGCAGGGGCTGATGCTTGACTCTCACTAGTGTGGTTGGTATCGTCATCTGGTCTGTCCTGATTGATTCCATCTATGGTGATTTCCACTGGTTTATTCCCCCTGTTCCACTGTTGGGAGACTGGTTGTTTAGGGTAAGCCATCCCTCTTGCATATTCAGCTTCATCATGTTGGAGTTTCTTAATTTTAATAGCTTTAAACTTATTTATATGTGCATCGGTGCTGGTAAAGATGTGTGAATGGTCAAATCTATATCTGGTAAAGTCCTGATAATTTTTTATTAAATTATCAAGTACATCAATATCCTTGACCAGGTCATCCACAAACACTTGATAGTGGTGGATAAAAAGCTGACGCAGATCTAACCCCTGCTTATTAAACAAGTCAATTAAGCTATGATGGAAAGGGGAGTCCAGAACAAGTTCTGTAGGGTATTGCCAGGATCTTAGCACTTTGGGGACAATTTTCCATAGTACACATTCATTAAAATAAGTAATTTCCAGTTGAAGTTTTTTTAGTTTGAATGATTTCATGTCCAAAAGTTTTAAGTTATTCATAATATTACTAACGGCTGGGGAAGGGCCGTTGGAAGCACTATTGGAAGTTGTAGAACTATTTAAGTCCTGTAAAGGTTGTAGCCAATCCCTTAGATTTGGACTGTTCACTAAAACGTCTCTAAAGGAAATATTGGCTGATACACCACGTGGACTGGCTCCCATGTTGGAATTCTCCGCTCTGTGCGCCTCATCATTAGATAGGATTCCGTGCAAACTAGGACTTATATAAACATTCACCGCTCCTTGCACAGCTCCCATATGTGTAAAACGTGGAGGATTGGTTGTATTAGTTCCATTCACGCTGGTAGTGCAAGCCATTGAAACAGGAGTGATTCCTCCTACCACTTTCGGTAAGTCTTCCACTTTTCGTGACAAGTTGTTGACCAACAAGGTCAATCTACAAATATCTGTATTGTTAAAAACACTATCATCATTGGGAATATCCCCTGAAAACAGGGAAGGTGTATTAAAACTGCTGTCCAATACCATAGTCTTAAAGACAAGTCAAACTAAGCATTCAATGAAAGAGAAGTTAAACTACTGCACAGAAGAAAAAAAGGAAAGAGACAGCAACATAAAAACACCAACTCCAAATTTAATATATGTAAGCGCTTTCATAAAGGTAAATACCAGTACTTCAGCAGACAAAAGAGTAAAATCAGTGAATTAGTTAAATATTCTAAATGAATCACATGACATACATCAGCTGACCAACTAAGTGAAACATTAACAAAATTCAAAAATAAAAAACGTTTAAGTAAATGCTTAATTAATCAACATAATACATGTTCAAATTAAAAACAAGATAAGCATAAAAAACAAAATCAACATATAGGCAAAATTACATAACTTTCTTCCCCAACTTAAAAGATGCCATAAATTGGACATTCATTTTAAATATTCATTTTAACCATCTGTTTTAAAGAACAAGGGACATTAGAAATCCTGATGCCAAGTTTAAAAGCATATGAAATTCACTTATGAGAAACTATCTGAAGAGATTTTTCAGTTTTAAAATACAAGATATTGAACAAGTTTTGTTTAAACCTGGTTCTCTAGCCTAAGTTGCCATAACAACTCCTTTAGTTCTAGTCTTAGGGATAAAGGTCCTCTCCTCTCGTCGTGAACTATCTGGTCAATGACTTTAAATAAAAAGGAGTGTTCGGGGTTCAAGAGCTACCAGAATGATTTCTAATAACGCTGACTTTAGGAATAAGTGTGAATTTTTGAAGAGCCTGTTTCTAAAACAGGATTATCCTAAGTCTTTATTAGAAGAATTAATAATTGAAGTGCAATGGAAACAGACATCGGGGCATTTTCGTGCTATTTTGAATGATGAAAATGCAGATAGTGTGACTGCACCAAAGATTACAGGCACATTAGGAAATAATATAAATAATATGGATTTTTCTTTGAATTTCATAACACCTTTCAGTATGGATGCAGTTAACTTGAGGTATATTCTTGTCAAGAACTGGAGCTTGATTTCAACCGATCTATCTATTGGTCCTCAATTGGCTTATTTTTCTAAGTTTTATTTTTAGGATAGGGCAAAATTTCAAGAACCTTTTAGAGCTTAAAAAGCAAGTCTGATCGAGAGTGATGGGCATGTACAAATGTGAGTCCTGTCCCTACTGCAGATTTATTGCAACGGGGAATAGTTTTAAAGTTAAATAAACAAAATATAATATTAAAGGAAGGTTCATTTGTAATTTGAAATGCATTGTTTATATGGCCCAATGCAGATTTTGCCCCAGTTTTTATGTTGGGAAGACTGACAGGAAAATAAAGTATCGCCCTCATGAGCATTTGCATCCCAAACGAAATAATAGAAGTGAAAATGTTCTAGCTAGGCATATTACGAGTAACCTTGAACACCCCTTTTTATTTAAAGCCATTGACCAGATTGATCATGATGAGAGGGGAGGAGCTTTATCCCTAAAACTAGAACTAAAGGAGTTGTTATGGCAACATAGGCTAGACGCCTTTAGAGAGCCAGGTTTAAACGAAATCTGTTCAATATCCTGCATTTTAAAACTGAAAAATCTCTTGAGATAAATAGTTTCTCATAAGTGAATTTCATATGCTTTTAAACTTGCCATCATGATTTGTAATGTCCCTTGTTCTTTAGAACAGATGGTTAAAATGAATATTTAAAATGAATGTCCAATTTGTGGCATCTTTTAGGTTGGGGAAGAAAGTTATGCCATTTTGCCTATATGTTGATTTTATTTTTTATGCTTATCTTGTTTTATCTTGAACATGTATTATATTGATTAATTAAGTATTTACTTAAACCTTTTTTTATTTTTGAATTTTGTTAATGTTTCATGTTTCACTTAGTTGGTCAGCTGATGTAAGTCATGTGACTCATTTAGAGTATTTAACAAATTCACTGATGTTACTCTTTTGTCTGAAGAAGTATTGCTATTTACCTTTACGAAAGCGCTAACATATATTAAATATGGAATTAGTGTTTTTATGCTGCTGTGTCTTTGCTTTTTTTTTTTTTGTACAATAGTCTCATACCATTTAGAGAACCCACACTAGTATAGACTCTTTATTGAGCACCCCATTGGTATAGACCCTGCTTAGAGCACCCAATTATACCACATCCCTCCATTTTCTCTCCCCACTGTGAAAACAGGAATTAACTTAGCATTATGGATGGTCAGTTTCCCTCCATTTCTGCTATCAGTCTGATTGACATCAATATGCTGAGGCAGTAGAGCAACTGCCTCATGTATACTAATAATGCTCTACTCCTAAATCACAGAAGTACAATTTGTGAGAGCTGCATCTACACTAAGAATCTGGAATCCTTGTTCTTTCGTGCACAGAGTAGTAACATTGAACAGGTTGTCAGCTCACATACTACACCTCCTTTGCAAACCATGCATTCAACAAATAAACCATCATAAATGGAGGTACTCACCAGAAACCTACCTAAACACCAGAGACCTTCCAAACACAAACATGTTACACCTAATACAGCATTTACAGCACTCAGCAAACATAAAAACACAAGCATCAACGTCTCACCAAACAAGCCCCTAAAGCAAAGCACATCTAAACCAAATTTTTTTGCCATAGGTGACTGTATTATGTGGCTCACAGAGGTCCCATTCACCAGGCTGGACAAGGAGAAGGTTACGGTCAGCTGTCTGTCAGGTGCCAGGATCCATCAGATCACACATGCACTCAAGTCTCTCAACAACAAGTACCGTTATGGCTCTGTCATAGTTCATGTTGGTGTGAATGACTCGAGACATACCTCACTGGACTATAAGAAGAGAGACATGTTTAAGCTCTCTGAATATGTATCCCAGGCAGATGGAATATTTGTCCCAGGCAGATATGTCCTTAGCCTTGAGCAGCATTTTACCCTAACCTAGGATGATACCACAATATAAACAAAAAATGACTGATTTCAACAATTGGCTTAGTTTCTGTTGTCATTCTAAGGAAATCCAGTTACTGTAAGCCCAGTATGTCATGGTTGCTAGACCACGCTGATTTTCCAGAGATGGTCATCACCTGTCACCTCTATGCTTTCGGTTACTGGCTAAGGTACTTGCCTCCCCAATAATACTTATTTTAGGCAAGGTCTCAAGAACAAAAATTCTGAAATTAAAATATCACTCACAAATAAATTAAAGGTTATGCTGATAAAATGCTAGGAGTTTAAATCAGAAACTGTACTTTCTGGAAGCACTCCTCTCCCTGCAGGATGTTGACATCTATGCAGTCACAAAAACTTGGTTCAGGGCCTTGCAAGGCTACAATACCTTTCACAATTTTAGATTGCAAAACAAACATGCGAGAACCAAAGGAGGAGAATTATCTATCTTCAACAAAGATAAAAACACCTCTAGGCTGGTTAGACAGGAAAACATCATGGAGTTACTCCAAGTTCCACTAACTGTGTGTAAGACCCCCCCCTCAAGTCATTGTTAGCTGTAGCCCCCCTTCAATGAACCATAATACTCACACTACTTATTTGTACCTACTTGAGTCAATCAAATTGCAACCAAATACTCTAGTCTTGGGCGATTTTAGCTATCCCTCCATTGACTAAGAAACTTAAATGAGTACAAACATGCTGGCACAAAGTTTCCTGGATTTTGTTAACACTGATGTCCTGGAACAAATTGTATGCAACCCCATAAGGGGCTCAAATATTCTCAGCCTGGTCCTCACCAACATGCGTGACCATTGCACCATCACAAGTATAGGACCCTCACTGGTTAAATCTGATCACAAATCAGTCACATTTGAATATAACACCTGAACACTTCTTAGCTGAAATCAGGCTAAACAAATCACCAAAGCTAATTATACCTTCCTAAGGGTGGCATAACTAATATCCAAGCTCCTGTCCCTACGGCATGTAGAAATGTCCTGTACAATCACTTATACAGATGTACTGACACTGCTTTACCTGATAGGATCAAAACAAGGTCCTCAGTAAAAAACAAGCCTCCCTGGTGGGCATCTAGCATAAATTAGTTAAACAACAACAGGAAGAACTTGCTGTCTAAGAATAAAAAAGAGAGGTCCCAGCACTGGAAGAGCATCCTCCTCTGCTTGAACAAACGAATAAGACAAATTGTAAAATCATGTAAGAGAAACTTAAAAAAAAATAGCAACCATAGCTAAGGATAACCATAAGACATTCTTCAGCTGTATCCATAACCTAAAAGGCAGGACACAGATGTGTGCTGAACTAGCTGTGGATAGCATCACACACACTGATCCTGCGAAAATAGTTAGCCTATTAGCTGACAGGTTTGGCAAAAATTTCACTCCCACCCTATTCCCTCCAAACATTACACAAAGCATTTCCTCTACATCTTCCACACCTTGCATCTCCAAACAGTCATTAAAGCTCTCTCCAAGGCCAGAAACACTGTGTCTATGGGACCGGATGGCATCCCAGTTTGCGCTTTAAATGGTCTAAAGCATGAGTTTGCAACTCCATTAGGTACTCCCTTCAACCACAGCCTGAATACTGGTTTTGTCTCTACTGAATGGAAAACAACAACTATCATCCCATCTTCATAAGGGCAGTACAGCAACAGACCCCGGGAACTACAGACCCATAAACTTAACTGTCTTTATCTGTAAAGCCATGGAATGAATCATTATGGACCTTATAAATAAGGATATAGGAGATCTCCAAACCCTTGAACTGACACACTTTGGTTTTGTCAAAAGCAGGTCATGCCTGTTAAACCTGGTGGACTTCTTCAAAAATGCCACTAGAGCCATAGTTGAAGGCAAATCTGTGCATGTAGCCTAACTTGACTTAGCCAAGGCCTTCGATACAATCCCACATTCGGGCATCATTGATAAACTCTCCCAATTAAATGTCAACCCTTAAGTCATCAGGTAGATCATTAACTGGCTCACTGACAAATCACACTCAGTCAAAGTTGGGGACTTTTTCTAAAACAGCAGACCTGTCACCAGTGGAGTTCTATAGGGGTCAGTGCTCAGCCCCCCTATTGTTTGAAATATACTTCTCAGAAGTTCAGGCCAAAACAGAGAGGCTTTGGCTGAGTACGTTTACCGATAACTGCAAATTAGGTGCAATCACTGAATCCCAAAACAATGTCAATATACCTCAAGAGGGACTTACACAAACCAGTAGTTGGTGCCAAAGCCATGGTTTTCAAACTCAGTGCTAAAAAATGCATTATCATCCCCTTCATCAAAAACAATATTCCCACAGACTATCATAGAAATAATAATATCCTAAATAACAACTCAGTAGTGAGGGACTTGGGAATAGTGAGAGACTTGGGAATGCAAGTTGATTGTAGCCTAAACTTTGACTGCCATGTGTCTACTGTGATAAGGAAAGCATTCTACATCACACACCTCATTGGCAAAGACATTGCCTCAAAAGTTAAGGAGGTTATAACTCCCCTGTACTCGACACTCATCAAGTCAGTAATTGAGTAGGAAGGGAAACCATAAATTTCTGCCAGGGATTTCACCTATGACCCTGCTAGATATGGGCAGTCATTGCTAACTAAGATCTCAAGTTTTGGCAAGATACTTTATATTGGGTTTCTCTATTGGGTACACATGGCTAGCCTTATAAAGACCTTCGGGTCAATAGCCCAGTAACCACCTATGAACCTAAATATATCACTGAGTGGGTCAAAATCTAGCATGTCCTAATCTTTCTCAATCTCCAGTAAGAAACTATCTGAAATACACAACACCTGAATATTTATGATGAGTTATAATTCATTAAAATGCTTAATATGTTGGTGGCCTTAGAATTCCAGGATGGTTGTGCCAGACAATCACTCAGTTAACAAAGCTGAGTAAAACAAAAGCAAACCAAAGGAGAAATAAACCATCTGGTGAAGCCATTGTTAGAAAAACCTGTAGCCATTCAATACTATGTGCCTCCCTTATTCTGGCCTTTACCCTTATCTCACAGTGCTGTTCATTGTTTCCTTTTTTTCTGTCTTTTTTTTTTGATGTTGTCAACTGATTATTTTTTTTCAGACTAATTTTTCTTTGTCCTTTCCTAGGTCCATAAGAAGTATGGTTGTTGTGTGCAAGGAAAGTTAACACATGTTAATTTGTGTTGCATTTAAACTGAAACAGACTAAATGTCTAAATACTAAATATACATTATTGTTAGGTCTGCTTGCCATGAATACTACAATTTGTTTATTATGACATGCTTATCTGTGATGGAAAATTGATTAAATGCCAATATTCTGGATATATTTTAATATCGGTTGGCATTTGATGGGCAACGTTATCTAGGTATTTTATTTCAACTGGGCATCACTTGCTTTTTGAACATTGGTTTTAGGAAATCAGTATCTGTAATCACTTCCAAAGTATAACATATGATACAGTAGAATACAATACAATCTAATGTATTACTGCACACTCCAGGCATTTTTACAGTAGTTATGTATTGTATGCTGATTTTTTGAAAGTATATTTGCATTTTGATCTGAGGTTATACACAGCTACACATACACACAGGCACACAGATGCACATATACACACACACACACACACACACACACACACACACACACACACACACACACACACACACACACACATATATATATACAATACCTTCTCCAACTACAAGTGACAATAATAAAGGCATGATGGTAAACAAAGACCTGCCAAAAAGGCAGACATTGAACAGTGTGTTATTTAATAACCAATTTTGTGATATGGGTCCCAGAGTGTTCATGCATGTAAAAGTGCTTTTTTCCTCCAACATATGGCCAAAAATCAAAAACAGCAACATATTTTACTCCATAATGGTTTAGTTGGCAGTAGATGGCTGGCACTGTAAAGCTGGTTGCAGATAAATGTTGTGACCAAGCAAACCTTAACATCAAATGCAATTTCTGTGATGGTACCCTAGGTCTCAGACCATGAAATTGTAAAATGATTCTTCTTCTGTATAGGAGACTAAGCTGAAATGTATTCCATAAAATACAAATCTAAGAAAGCAATTGTATTTTGACTAAAATTAATTAAAGGTTAATTTATTCAAGTTTCAAAATACAGCCTTTTCCAGTCTTTTCTTGGCACTGTGGCAGAGCAAATAAAAGTGAATGTGGTAGCTTTGATGCTGCTGTATGAATATTAAACACAGCAAATTGCAGCACACAAAGCCATGCCCAGTGTCTTGTAAAAATGTATCATATCATCTGTGGTAATTAATGATGAAGTGATTATAGATTGCTGGCAAAGGGAAGACTGAATTAAGTTTATGCTTCTTATATATTATGTGTCTTTTTTACATAGTAGTATTTAATTCACGTTTTTCGGAATTTTTACTGGTAGTTGAGGAACACTGCAGCAAGCCCTAAGTGTTAGTGCTCCAGTGGATTCCTGCAACAACAAAAGAATGGTGAGTCCCTGCTTTATGCAATACCTGAATAAGAAATGGTGAAAGGAAAACTGCATCCTTAACGGCAACGTTTCCATCTTGGTCTGTGTCAAAAGGCTGATTTCATGCTGAAGCAGATGTCGAAAGCATGAAACTTGCCAATATAAATGCAGATTATCTGTACAGTGATTGACACCAGAGGTCATAAGAGAGGACTGAGCTCTGCTTAGAACAGAGTATACAGCTGAATGACTTAACGATTCTTTAAGGAAATAGGAAATGCTTTTGTGCAGCTTCATATGCTGCTGTCTGTTCTTTTCAGACTCTATACAATATACCCAAATATTTATATCTGTTTTTATAAGCTGTGCAATCTTTTTATTTTTAACAGTAAAATAATTTTGCAATCATTATAGAGGAAGCAGAAAGTCTGAAACAAATTCACCAAAAGTCATAGCCACTTTGCCTGCAAGCATCAACTGTGAATAAATTATGTTTCTTTTGTTAATGTTCTTGCATCACCAGTCACTGCTCTGATACTTCATTTTACTTTAATATTTAAGTAGTATTTATAAAGCCATTCAAGGCGAATGAGAACAGCATATTGTGGCATGACTCATGCCATAGCATACTTTATAAATCTGTAAATAACATTTTAAGTTGAGGAGTGAAAATGTCGTAAAACACTTGCTTAAAATGTTATAAACATGTCTCCATAGTATAATACAACACACAGAGTGCTGAACCACTTCAGCTATAACTGCAGAAGCAGTTCCAGCAGTCAGGTACTACACTGTACCACATGTTTTAATGAACCACTTCAGCTCTGGATGCAAATGCAGTATTGATACTTATTTATGAATGCTGGTACTGTTCTACCACCCAGTTTCTCCCCTTAACACCATGCATCCAGTGCACATGCCCACTCTCACGCCATCATATCTAATCTTTTGTGAATACTTGACCTGTGCCCCACATGAACACAGCTTAAATAGCATTAAGTGGAGAATAGCTCATTAAAGACAAACTTCTTTTGCATAATTCATTAAATATTAATGAAATCATTTTATTCAGGTGTACTATCAACAAAGCTCTGGGACGGAAACAATAAAAGATACAAATGTCATTAAAATACCTACCACGAATATTATGTTGTTTATGTGACTTCCTGTAAAATGGTGTCAAAGCAGCTACTGTCAGTCTCCATAACTCTGAATTGTTACTCACTACACAACTCATATTATACATCGGGGTCCTCTATATTTTCTGACAGTGCCATTCATTTCACACAGTGGTGCACTTAGTCACTACACTACTCATATCATACATCGGGGTCCTCTGTATTTTCTGACAGTGCCATTCATTTCACACAGTGGTGCACTTCACTACACTACTCATATCATACATTGGGGTCCTCTGTATTTTCTGACA
This sequence comes from Protopterus annectens, assembly GCF_019279795.1. Classification (NCBI taxonomy): domain Eukaryota; kingdom Metazoa; phylum Chordata; order Ceratodontiformes; family Protopteridae; genus Protopterus; species Protopterus annectens. Next base: position 552,745,131 of record NC_056746.1, read on the forward strand.
GTGCCATTCATTTCACACAGTGGTGCACTTCACTACACTACTCATATCATACATTGGAGTCCTCTGTATTTTCTGACAATGCCATTCATTTTACACCGTTTTGCACTTAGTGAGTATCAACATCATCATTAATGTAATACAAGAGCTGTAGTCATCTCATCTAGTGTCCAATGCCTGTTCAAGATGTAGAAATGTACCAATCGGATTCCTACAGCCAATCCAAGCCCCCATTAGCTCTTCAAGATAAGCAAAAAAAAAAAACATTTTGACTTTCACTATAGCAAGCAGATTACATTTGTACCATATGGTTTCCTACAGCAGATCCACATCCCCTCAGCTCTTCAAGCAAATGCAAGAACAAAAAATAGGAAATGATAGTATACTAAAATAATGATCATACACCATAAGACTTTAATTCTGGGGTATCTGCCCTCTTTGCCCCACCTTTGCTATACTACTGCATTTCACACAGTGTTTCATTCAATGATTACTGACAGTGCCATTCATTTAGTACTGTGCACAACTAAATGAGCACTGACAGTACCATTCATTTCATACAGTGCGTAACTAAGTGACCACTAAAGGTACCATTCATTTCATGCAGTGGGTAAATAAATGACCACTGAAGGTGCCATTCATTTCATACAGTGGGTAAACTAAATGATCACTGACAGTGCCATTCATTTCATACAGTGGGTAACTAAATGACCACTGAAGGTACCATTCATTTCATACAGTGGGTAACTAAATGACCACTGAAGGTACCATTCATTTCATACAGTGGGTAACTAAATGATCACTGACAGTGCCATTCATTTCATACAGTGGGTAACTAAATGACCACTGAAGGTACCATTCATTTCATACAGTGGGTAACTAAATGACCACTGAAGGTACCATTCATTTCATACAGTGGGTAACTAAATGACCACTGAAGGTACCATTCATTTCATACAGTGGGTAACTAAATGGCCACTGAAGGTACCATTCATTTCATACAGTGGGTAACTAAATGACCACTGAAGGTACCATTCATTTCATACAATGGGTAACTAAATGACCACTGAAGTTGCCATTCATTTCATACAGTGGGTAAGTAAATGACCACTGAATGTACCATTCATTTCTTACAGTGGGTAACTAAATGACCACTGAAGGTACCATTCATTTTATACAATGTGTAACTAAATGACCACTGAAGGTACCATTCATTTCATAAAGTGAGTAACTAAATGACCACTGAAGTTACCATTTATTTCATACAGTGGGTAACTGAATGACCACTGAAGTTACCATTCATTTCATACAGTGGGTAACTAAATGACCACTGAAGGTACCATTCATTTCATACAGTGGGTAACTAAATCAGCACTGACAGCACCATTCATTTCATACAGTGGGTAACTAAATGACCACTGAAGGTACCATTCCTTTCATGCAGTGGGCACCTAAATGACCACTGAAGGTACCAGTCATTTCATACAGTGGGTAACTAAATGACCACTGAATGTACCATTCATTTCATACAGTGGGTAACTAAATGACCACTGAAGATACCATTCATTTCATTCAGTGGGTAACTAAATGACCACCAAAGGTACCATTCATTTCATACAGTGGGTAACTAAATGAACACTGAAGGTACCATTCATTTCATACAGTTGGTAAATAAATGACCACTGAAGGTACCATTCATTTCATACAATGGGTAACTAAATGACCACTGAAGATACCATTCATTTCATATAGTGGGTAACTAAATGACTACTGAAGGTACCATTCATTTCATACAGTGGGTAACTAAATGACCACCGAAGGCACCATTCATTTCATACAGTGGGTAACTAAATGACCACTGAAGGTACCATTCATTTCATACAGTGGGTAAATAAATGACCATTGAAGGTACCATTCATTTCATACAATGGGTAACTAAATGACCACTGAAGGTACCATTCATTTCATACAGTGGGTAACTAAATGACCACTGAAGGTACCATTCATTTCATACAGTGGGTAACTAAATGACCACTGAAGTTACCATTCATTTCATATGGTGGGTTACTAAATGACCACTGAAGGTACAATTCATTTCATACAGTGGGTAACTAAATGAGCACTGACATCACCATTCATTTCATACAGTGGGTAACTAAATGACCACTGAAGGTACCATTCATTTCATGCAGTGGGCTACTAAATGACCACTGAAGGTATCATTCATTTCATACAGTGAGTAACTAAATGAGCACTGGCAGTACCATTCATTTAATACAGTGGGTAACTAAATGATCACTGAAGGTACCATTCATTTCATACAGTGGGTAACTAAATGACCACTGACAGTACCATTCCTTTCACACCTCACTGTACTCAGTGATTATTACTGCTAGTACCATTAATTTCACACAATCTTGCACATGGGGAATACTGACAATACCATTTATGTCACATAGATCTTTACTCAGTAGGCACTGACAGTCATCCATTTCACACAGCTGCACACTCTGCAAGTACTGGCAGTGCATTTTTTTACAATATGTTACGCTCAGTGAATACCAACTGTGTCATTCATTTCACACAGCAGTACACTCATGGAGTACTTACAGTATCACTGACTTCACACAGCAGTATGCGTATGTAGTACTGATAGTTTCATTGATTTCACACAGCAGTACACTGAGTGAGTAGTGACAGTACCATTCATGTCACACAGCACTAGACTCTCACAGTGCCATTCATTTTACGAGTCTCCACATTCCAAGAGTATTGACAGTGTAATTTGTTTCACACACACTGTTTCACTCAGTGAGTGCTAACAGTACTATTAATTTCACACAATAACACCCTCAATGAGTACTGACAGAAGTATTCATGTCACTGAGTACAGTACTCTAAGAGTACTGACAATGTTATTAATTTCATACAGTGGTACACATAACAAACACCACTCTTGCTACCTGGGGAAGGGCAAGACCACTTGGAGGGAATGCCCCTTGTAGAAGTGAGGAGATAGCCTCTGCAACCAGCCCATTGCATATCCCGTGCTGAATAATGCCTCACCTGATGCATGTGGTTAAAGCTGAGAGATATATAAAAAAATCATTAAACCATACCTAATGTCTTGCCAAAGGAGTCCCTCTTCCAGTCATCCCTTACCCTAGTAATGGGGAACAAATAGACCAAATGACCAGGGAGGGGGCTGGTGCTTGATAGGCAACAGGGACAAAGAGCGTTAACAATTAATAAAATAATAAAACATTTCTTTGTGTGAAAAATAGAAATGATCATTTCCATGAGGCTGTTTGAAATTGGTATGTTTATAAAATTAAATGCACCATTTAAACCTTTATTTACACTAATAGTTCAGTGTACTCTTTTCCTGTAACTACATTTTGAACTTTATTACCGCAAATTTTAACTTGTTTCTAAAAGGTGAACTTACTTAACAATGACAGAATCTTTCAATGGGCAGAGATGTTCAGTGTTACTAAAACACTTAATGAGAGGGTTGTGGACAATGTGTATTGAAAATATGAATAAAATATTTAAAAAGAGTTAGGGCCATAATCATGGTCATTGTTGCACACTTGAACCAAGCTAATATGCAATATACATGCTTACCCAACATCTGAGTACATTACGGGTGTTGAGAGGAGTTCTCTTGGCAAACATCAAAGACAAAAGCAATACTATTTTTATGAACATTTTTATGCACTGACTCAGGAATGAGGTCCATTCCTGTCATGGTATTAGAAACCCAAAACATTTGCAGAAATTTAAAAATGGAACAAGTGCAGTAAATGTAGTTTGGCCACATATTTATCCAAAGACACCTTGGTGTTATGTAGGGATGTGGGGTGGGAGAACAGTAGGGATGATTGAAAGAAAAAATAAATATAACATATATTCTAGGATTTAGGCAAGTAGTAAAAGGGTTAGGAAGGTTCATAGGTTCATAGTTTCATAGGTTCATACTAGGCTATCTGCCCTAGGGCATTTATAAGCCTAGCCAGAGTGTGTTTGGCTTTCGCCACCCATTTTAAATTAATTTTGCTATGCCCTTTTTTGAGGTTAGTATACTGTGCCTCTGTCTAACAGTGACACAGAAGTGATACCCGGGGTAAACCTACGATCTCCCATCCACTCATCAAGATTCCTCTTGAAGAGAGTCAATGAGGGACTCTGCCTAACCTGGACTGGGATTTTATTCCAGAGTGAAGGGAGCCTCTGGGTTATGAATCTGTCCCTCCAGCATGTCCTATTTATTTCAGTGCTGAGGTTCAAGTCTCTCGAGTGTGTAGCTTGATGGGATTTGGATTTTCTGAGGTGCAGCATGTCCATTAATTCCAGGTTGGACATGGCTTTATACATCAGGCACAGATCGCCTCTGAGCAGGCGGTATGCCACTGAGTAGAGCTGGAGTTTCTTTAACCGAGCAGCACATGGCATCTGTTTGAGCCCTTTGATCCTCTTGGTGAGGTACTTTTGGGGTCTTTCCAGTTGCTGCAGGTGTCTGGTAAGGTACATCCCAAAAGGGGCATTGTACTCAATTATGGGCCTGATGAGGGATGAGTAAAGAGGCATGATGACCTCCCCTGATCTAGATGTGAATCCCTTCATGATTAGGTAGGCTATATAAAATGTTTTTCTAACCACTTTGGCCACGTGGTTGTCAAATGAGAGATTGCTATCAACTTGGGTCCCCAGGTCCCTAATTACTTCTTCTGTACTTAATGGATTACCAACTATGTGGTAATTTGTGGGCACTTTGTTTTTGCCAAAGGGGATGACTATACACTTTTTGGCATTTAGCTTGAGGCCATGGCTCTGGCACCAGTTGTCTGTTTCTATGAGGCCCTTTTGGAGGATGCTTGTGTTGGCTGGAGAGTCGATTATGGCGCCCAGTTTGCAGTCATCTGCGAACTTGGTCAGCCACAGTCCTTCTGTGTTGGCCTGTACCTCCAAGAAATATATACCGAACAAGAGAGGTCCCAGGACTGAGCCTTGTGGGATGCCACTTGTAACTGGTTTGGAGTCTGACATGGCTCCAGCAATTCTAACCATGTGGGTTCTGTCCTTGAGCCAGTTTGCAACCCATTTAGTGACATAGGAGTTTATATTTAAGCTGGTGAGCTTATCTATAATGCCCGAGTGGGGTATTGTATCGAAGGCTTTTGCGAGGTCCAGGTAGGCTGTGTGGACCACCTTCCCCTCGTCAATGGCCTTGGTGACTGTTTCAAAGAAATCAACCAGGTTTAAGAGGCAGGATCTGCCCTTAACAAAGCCGAACTGGGTAGGATCCAGTGTCTGTAGGTCTCCAATATCTTTATTTATGAGGTCCATGATGATCCTTTCCATAGCTTTGCAGACCAAGCTAGTCAGGCTTATAGGGCGATAGTTTCCAGGATCCATTGAGGTACCACCTTTGTGGAGCGGCACCACTGTTGCTGTACGCCACTCTTTGGGTACATATCCTGTAGCAAGGCTGAGATTGAACAGTAGTTTTATGTTTGGGTTTAGCTCTTCTTGGAGTTCATGTAGGACGCAGCCCGGGACACCGTCTGGTCCCATTGATGCTGTGTTTTTTGCTTTGGAGAGGGCAGCTCTTACCTGAGCATCTGAGATGTCAGGGGGCAGCACTCTGCTGGGATAGATATTTGCCCTTTTGGTGGGGGTTTGCTGAACCTGTCAGCTAGGATGTTGGCAATGTCTGTGGGTTCGGTGTATTTTTTGTCATTTTGGACTAATTCTGAGCATATCTAGGAATTCCCACCCAGGTACCTAACATAACTAAAGAAAGCCTTGTGATTATCCTTAGTGTCCAGTGCAATTTTTCTCTCAACGCTGGCCTTAGATGATTTTATGAGTGCCCGTAGTTTTGATCAGAGATGCCTTCCCTTTTTGGGATTTTGCTCTGTCATGTAGTAGCTTCCTCCTTCTATTGTATAGTTTGTTTATGGCTGGGGTCCACCAGACAGGACGTCTGCCTTTGGAGGATCGGGTCTTGGTTTTATTTGGGATTGCATGATCCATGCATTCCTGAAGGTGTTCATAGAATGCGTTTATAAAGGATTCTGCGGTCTGGGACGTATTTTCCACAGGCCCGGGGGCTTTGAAGGATTCCACCTCGGTTTTGAGGAGTGTGAAATTTGCTTTAGAGAAGTTTTTCACTGTAGTTTTCAGGGCAGGGGGTGGAGTCGGGATGTGAATATCCAGTGAGATTAGTTTATGGTCTGATCTTACCAGTGAGGGATACACTTCTGATCTGGAGCATAGAGTCCCCATGTTGGTGATGATCAGGTCCAGTATGTTTTCCCTTCTTGTGGAAGTGGTAACAAGTTGTTCCATAGCATTTGAGTTTATAAATTCTAGGAACCTTTGGGCTAGGGTGTTGGAGCTAGAGCAATGGTCCCAGTCTATGTTTGGGTAGTTGAAGTCACCCAATATAATGGTGTTTGGAGAGACCTTCATATTTTCCAGTGTTCTCAGGAAGGCCGAGTGGGGTTCCTGGGTTTGGGAGGGTGGTCTGTAGCAGGCTATAAACAGGACGGCAGTTTTACCCACTGTTAGTTGCACATGGATAGTCTCTGATGCTTCGTGCTGTACCACCAACCTGGAGGTGTGGGTATCTTTGACGAATATTGATACTCCCCCTCCTTTTGTGGTTCGGTCCAAGTTTTGGGGCCAAAAAGCATGGTATGAGGTATAACCTGGTAGTGCTGGGGTGCTCTTGGGAGCCTTGAACCAGGTTTCTGTTACTGCACAGATATCGATGTTCTCCATGCTAAGGAGAGTTTCGAGTGTGTGCATCTTGAGGTTTAGACTTCTGGCGTTGAGTAGCATTACTCTTAGTTTCTTATCCCTTGTGATACCTATGGATGTGGGTTTGTCTTTTGATCCTTGCGTAAAAAAGGCACTATGGGGGTAGCAAGAGCCTTTGCCAATATCCGAAAGCCCAGGGGTGACAGGTGCAAGCCGTCCCTAGCGAAGCATCGTGGCTTGTCGAGCATGTCATCCCAGGCTGACAGGCATTGGATCCCCTTTGAATGACACCAATACTTAAGCCAATTTTTGAAATTGATCATCTTGTCTTCATATTGTGGCATCATTCTTGGTGAGGGTAAGATGCTACTCAAGGTCAGGGTCATACCGGCCTGGGCTACATGCTCAGAGAGCTCCTCTATGTCTCTTTTCATGTAGTCCAGGGAGGTACGTCTCAGGTCATTCACACCAGCATGGACAATAACTGAGTCATATTTGTACTTGCCTTGGAGCAACCTGAGTGCTTGTGTTATGTGGCGGATCCTAGCGCCCAACAGGCAGCTCACCATGACCTTCTCCTTGTTCAGCCTGGTGAGCGGGACGTCAGTGTGCCTGACGATAGAGTCACCTATTACAAGTGTATCAGGTGTGTTGTTTAGCCTTAAGGGCTGTGACTGTTCAGCACACTGGCTTTGTGAGCTAAGGTGAGGAAGAAAGAGTTAAAGTAAGGAATAACTATAAAGGAGGAAGTGAGGTTAGAGGGGAGGGGGAAAAAAGAAAAAAAGGAAAAGAAATGACTTAACCAAAGTCACCAGGTACACATGATGCTTGGTGTAAACAAGGAAATGAATACAACTTCCTAGTTAGGGGTAAAAAACATTTTATTTAAAAAAAAAAGTGAAACATGGGTTAAGCGCTTTCACCCTCTTCTTGATTAGGACGTTATCAGAACCAAAATGTGCAAAGTAAGGAGGAGGTGTAAAAGAAAAAGTTAGTTTAGACTGAAATGGTTGCCAGGATTGATATTGATGGAAAAGGGCAGGATCAGTCTTTTGGTGTGGGAATCTGATCATTCCATTCCACCCCAGCCCTGGTGAATTGAGATTTTAGTGAGATAGGTTTTGATGGAATAAGAGAGGTTTCAGGTTGAACCCATATTCTGTTCCCTGTTCCCCCTTTATTTCTTATGAGGAGAGCTGAGGTAGTCTCTTTCAGGATTTGATGGTGTTTTAAAGAGAGTGGAAGAGTGAAACTCTGCTTGTGTTCATATGTGGGTGAGCAGTTAATGCTGCCTGCAATGTCAAATGTTTAATGTGGTGTTTTATCGATATAATTCATGTTTCAATATTTGCCATTTTATTATTTAAATTTGTGGAGGTTGGTCAATAAACTGTTAACAACTGCATAATTGTGTGTGGGTCTTGTCTCAAGGTGGGTTTGGGCAATTGTTTTTCACAGAAACAACAACCAACCAACAAACTAGTTAAAAAAAGAAAGAAGATATTGATTTGAACTGAATTCATCTTCAGGTCTTGGTAGGTACCTTCACATGGCAGTCCCTATTTTTTAAAATCCCACCAAGATAGAACTAATATACATACATATATATATATATATATATATATATATATATATATATATATATATATATATAGATATATATATATACATACATATATATATATATATATAGAGAGAGAGAGAGAGATAGCCTGTGTTTGCCATGGAGAAAGATAAGAATAAAAACATGAACTGTGTGCTCATGTTTCAGGATAAAAAGAGTGCCCAACCTTGACAGAGTCACTCAGAACATGGCTGAAAGAAAAACTAGTACAAAAGTGTCTAAGAAAAATAGTGAACTTAGCACAGTATCAGGTTCTGATCTAACAGTCAATGGTCTGAGCCACCTCACTGTAGCAACAAAAAATGACAGTCCCCAGAAAGTTAAAAAAATATATATTAAACCAAGCATGAGACCTAAAAACACTTAAATGGGTAACTGAGGACAAAAAGAAATCAAGTTTTGCTACTTCTGTGCAAGAATCCTGGAGTTTCCCAAAAGGAGTTACACTATAAGAGTAAGCTTAACAACACAAAACAGAAAAACCATTGAAATGGAAAAAATGTTAAACATTACTAATGCCAACCTAAAATCACTAACTGAATGAACAAAATGAGAGTGAGCACACAACCAAAGCACAACTACTGCCCTCTTATCCTTCACACTTACCATTGCTGAAGCATTTGATAATAACAAACTGATATCTTGTCTTTTCCTTGATTTATCTAAAGCTTTCGATGCAGTCTCCCATCCTCTCCTACTATCCAAACTCACAAATCTCAATATGTGTTCCTCCACCCTTGCCTGGTTCACCAGTTACTTATCCTGATGGCAACAATCGGTCAAATGGCTCTCTTCTTCCTCTCCTTTCTTACCTGTCCCAATAGGGGTCCCACAAGGTTCCATCCTATGGCCCCTCCTATTTAATGTCTTCACCAATGATCTTCATACAACTTGTAAAATATCTTCCCTCATCCAATATGCAGACAATTCAACTCTGATCTCCACCTCTAACAACATCTCTGAACTCTATGTCCTCGCTCAACAGGTCTTCCTAGCTACAGAACACTGGTTATCTACCAACCTACTCATTCTCAACCCTAAAAAAAACAAAGTCTTACTATTTCTCCCTCGATCACTAGCTCAGTACAAATCCTCCTTTGCCATTACTTCCTCAAATAACACTACTATTTAACCAGAATCCCACACCAAACACCTAGGGGTCATTATTGACGATGAACTTGAATTCAATTTGCACATTCTACAACATATAAAAAAGACAAACCAAAAGCTTGGTTTACTATATTGTAATAACAATTTCTTAACTACTAATTCCAAACTCACCTTCGCTCAAGCTCTTCTCCTTCCTTCCCTTCTTTACACAGCCCCCTGTGCTCACCAATATTCAGACAACAACCTTAAACAAACTCCAGCAAACTTATCATAAGATAGCTAGATTTATCACTAACTCTCCCTACAGTACTCATCACTGCCTAGCCTTAAACTCTCTCCACTGGCTTGAATTCCCCCATTTACTGTTGTTATCACAACTTCAAATGTTACATACTATTCTCTATAAACTTTCAACTTGTCCTGCTCTCTCTTCCTTCATTACTATCTATTCTCCACCTCTGACCCTCCGTACATCAAATCAGGAACTTCTATACATATACTATCCCAAAACATCAGTGGGCAAACTTCTATGTAAGTACTCTGTGGCCCAAGTATGGAACAAACTTCCTAGAGACATATGTTGCACCTTATACCTATAACACTTCAAAGAGAAACTCAAACTTCATCTATTCAACTCCAAAATCTGCCCTTGTCAACCCCAACTTAACTCCCCTTCCCTCATCTGCTTCTCTCCCCTATACACATAAGTATTTCCTCCATAGAGAATGCTTACTAGTCCTAGCTCTCTAACCACAACTGTTGACTTTAAAACTTGTTGTAAATATGTATATACTTAGCTACTCTGTGTAATTATAATAAGTGTGTTTCCTTTTATAATGAATTTTCTGCAATATCTCCTTAGGTAGTATACTTACTGTATATACAAATGTTACATTTATTCCTGTAAACTGTATTTTTTTCTAGGAGCTTTTCTCCTTGGGTCTCCACTGAAAATGGGCCACAAGCCCAGTTGGACAAACATGGTTAACAAATGTCAATAAATAAATAAAGAAAGAAATGGTATGGAGATAAGAAAATACTAAGTGAATTGGAATGAAGATGCAACAATAGGACGATTTAAGAGAGAAAGACAGAAAAATACCACAGGTATTTGCAGCCTTAAACAGAGAGTATGAATCCTAATGAAGTAAGACCTAGTATGGTGCAGCTCACATGCAGGAAAAAAACAATTCTAACTTAAAGTCATAAAGTAAAGTCAAAAATAATTGTAGATACATTTAGACAAGGACACCAGACATGGTAAATATTATAAGAGAGACAAGCAGTCCAGAAGTCTAATGTAATAAAAATTAAGCAGTGCACTAAAATGAAATGGAACAAACTGAAAATGAAGTGATAGATCAGCTGACAAGGGAAGGATGTGACTAGGAACTGCAAACACAAATGCTACTTCAGAAAGGTGGTTCACTAAAATAGGTACAGGTTGGAAGAATGACAGAAGAAGTTGAGCAGCGTGCCAATAAAGAAAATGGATAATTAATACAGTTACATAATATTCTTATTTACTTTTATTAAAAGTTTTAACATCAAAACAACAATGTATAACATTAGAATTATGAAAGGTTACATGACTAAAAGAACAACAATAAAAACATTGAAAAATAACAAAAACAACTTTTTACAAAGATGTCTACTACACAAGAATTCTAAAAAAGTCAAATACTGGCTTTAATCATTTAACTATTAAAGTCTGTTTATCTAGTAGTTCTTTAAATTTCAAATAAGCATTACAGGAAAAGTGACTCTGGTTGTTCTTGTCTTGATTGTGGTAAGTTTGAATTGACATATTTCAATTACAATGTTTGTGAATTCTTTCATTGTTGGAGTAGACTCTTTCTCCCAGTTTTTGGTAATAACTTTTTTTGCTATTGTTAAGATACTCCATGAAAAGTGTATTTTATTATTGCAACACATGCAGGAATTGGTACATTAAATAAAATTAGAAATTTAATTAAAATCATTTTCATTGAATACATACCATAAAAGAAAATGTATATTATCTCAAAACGGTTTGAGTACTACAAAAACAAAATATGGCACCAATCAGATTTAATATTTAACTTACATTTCCATCATATATTTTTTTTGTACCTTAATTCAACTCTATGTGGCATAACGAAAATTCTGTGCATGAATTTCCAAGATAAAAATCTCCAATTAGGGGAGGAAGTAGTTTGTTTTGACGATAGTAGCATTCATTTTTATCATCTCCACTTGGTGAGTTATTGTTAATAAGTCTGAAATAATCCCAATAACTCTCTCTATAATATTTTGTTGCACTTTTAACCACTTTATATGTTTTAGATAGAGGTCCTTTCCCTATTATGTTCTGGTTCATCAAAATAGTTAAAAGATTGATAAGCTTACAGACTGAGTTTCTCACTGCTGGTTGCATTAAAGTAATTTTATTTCCAGTTGATGCTCTGGAACTTTGGATGTCTAACCACATTTCTTTGCTTAAATCAATCTTATTTATAACATAATCTATAGTTTGTAGTTTTTCAATATCCATCAACTGATACTGATATAGCAAACTTTTTTCTTTAAATGTAATCATTATTGGTAGGTTGACTATATTGATATTATTTTGAGTGTTAGCTATATGAACCAGTAAAAAAAAAATCCGTGCTTTATATTATGGGTTTTTATATATAACATTTTAAAGGTGACTAATATCATGGACATATATTAAGGATTAATTTGTTTGCTTTTACTTTCTGAGAAGTAGCCTTTTAACAGCCAATAAAAATTATTTGTTAGTATTTTATAATGGGGTGCATTTATCAGATGATTACAATTAACCAAATGTTTTCTTGAATCTCTCTCCATGTGTTACTATAATTATTATTTAACCATGACGTTATTGTTTTAATGATTAATGATAAAGAATATGTTTCTAAATCTGGTAAACTGATACCACCCAATGGCCAATCTCTAATGTGATGATTTAAAGCCAATTTAGGTTTGTTGGAAAACTAAAGAAATCTCAAGAGCAAAGAATTGCACTCTTTTATACTATCTTGTATCATATATACATTTTTTGAAAAATAATCATTTTAATTAAGGACAGTCTATCTTACATAGTAAAAAAAAATAACTTGTTCCATTTATTAATAAGATGCTTTATAGAAATTAAACCATTATTGTAATTAAGAGTTATTATATATTCTTTAAAATTATCTGTTAAAGTTATCCCTAAATAGTTATTTTTTATATTTTGTGATGTATTTAGAGAATTTCTCATCTACAATTTATAGGTAAAAAATTTGTTTTATTTCATTAAAACTCAGTCCTGGTTTCTTCTGGAAGGTTTCTGTCACATTAAAGACAGCAATAAGAGAATGATTACAATCATTCAGAGTCAATAGGATATCATCTGCAAACAACTGAATTTTGGTGTTTAAACCATTGTTTATTTGTATGCCTTTGATATCCATATTTGATCTTAGAAAATTTGTGAATGGTTCCATAATTAAAGTAAAAAACAATGCAGACAGAGGACAACCTTGCTTAGTACCTTTGGAAATCATAACTGACTCAGAATTATATGAACTTATGTTTGATGCAAACAAAATAATTTTTCATAGAGAAGTTTAATAAGTTGTAAGAAATTATTTGAAAAATTGCATTTCGCCAATATTGATAATGGATGCTTCCAATTAACTGAGTCAAATGCACTATTAATATGTAAACTCACTAAAGTTAACTTATCTTTTGTGTTATTAGCATAATCTATTCTTACTAATGTTCTTTTAATATTATCATAGGAATTCCTATTTATTATCAAACCAGTTTGGTCATTATTTACCAGTATAGGAAGAAATTAATTTATCCTTTACTTATTTTAATCTTTTCTAGATTAATCATAGCTTTGTGTTGTAAGATTTCTAGATACTTACTATTTAATCTATTAATTTCTCTTGATAAGTTATTATTCCACTTTTGAGTATCTAATTTTAAATTATCAGATTTCTTTGTAGATCTACCAATTCCTTGTCCCATTGCTTTTTCTTTAGAACATATCAGCTCATAATTTTCCCAAATAATATGTTTTCAAACAATCCCATATATCTGTCTATCTATCTATATATATATATATATATATATATATATATATATATATATATATATATATATATATATATATATATATATATATATATATATATATATATATATATATATATATAGTTTCACTTTACAATCCTAAAATACTGAAATATCAAAATTCAGTTTCTTGAGACTGTAGAGCCAAAAACTTAAAAACCTGAAACCCCAAAACTGCAAGATTCAAAATTGCAACTGCCCACATATACACTACACACACAAACAAGCACACATACACCTTCCTCCCTACACTACAAACCAACACAACACACACAAACACAACAATACAGACACATGTGCAGACCCAACATATAAGTAGGGTGGCAAGCCCCCCTGCTCCCCCTGCACCCCCCACACCCCCGCTACTTATATATACTAACTCTGAGGTTGCACTAAAAACACAAATACACAAAAACCACCACTACACATTCTACACTCCCCTTGCACAAACACACATTACATATGTACAAATACCACCACTCTCAACACTTACACACTCACAATCTTACCTACCTACCCTAAGCCACACCTTAAAAGACCAAACACACTCACACACACTAAAATCCCTATCCAAAACCCCTAGTAAAATATCACTTACCTGAATTTCCAGCTGCATCCACATACCACACCACACATCATGAACACAGGGAATCCCACATCACATACACACTTCCACAACCACAGATTCAACATTTCCGCATTCAGCATTCTGCACTTTCGCACAAGTGCAGATTTGACACTTCGATGGTGAGCTACTGAAGTTTTATATTTCAGTAGTTTGAGATTCTGAAGTGAAACCGTATATATATATATATATATATATATATATATATATATATATATATATATACATATATATATGGATCTAGGACTTTTGATCGAAAGATCAAAAGTCCGAATCCATTATCACCAAACACACTTTAGCGAAAGCGCTTTTCACCAAAAAATGCTTTTGCTAATGTGTGTTAAATAAAAAAAAAACAGTCAATTAACGTTTATGTTAATGGGCTGTGCCCCCTAAACCCCCCTACTTTATTATTCTCACTCTGAGATCACACTACAGTGGGGAAAAGGGAAAAATTCCCTTAACTGCACTGTAGTACAATCTCTGCAACAATCACTCCCCCACAATTCCCTCTACCTCCAGGCATACTTCCGTGAAAGTGCTTCTTCGGTGAAAAGCACTTTCGTGTAAGTATGCCAGGCCATTTCAGATTTGGTGAAATGGCTGTTTGCGCATTAGTCCCAGACCCATATATATATATATATATATATATATATGTATGTATATATATATATATATATATATATATAGATAGATATATATATATATATATATATATATATATATATATATATATATATATACATATATATATATATATATATATATATATATATATATGGATTCCATACATTTGGCCAAATTACAC
Source organism: Protopterus annectens (assembly GCF_019279795.1). Classification (NCBI taxonomy): domain Eukaryota; kingdom Metazoa; phylum Chordata; order Ceratodontiformes; family Protopteridae; genus Protopterus; species Protopterus annectens. The sequence continues at coordinate 552,760,191 of NC_056746.1, forward strand.
ATAGTCGAAAATGATAAAATGATACCAGGCTTTACACTTCACTGAAAGCTCACTTGACTGAAAGCTCACTTGGGCGAAGTTCATTTGGTCAAAAATGGAATATAGCCCCTGCCCCACTACAGTGCAACCCTGGACTGGGCCCCCCACACCCCCCCTTATTTAATATTCTCACTCCAGGGTTGCACTGCAGTGGGGCAGGGGCTATATTCCATTTTCGACCAAATGAAATTCGACCAAGTGAGCTTTCAGTCAAGTGAGCTTTCAGTGAAGTGAAATGCCTGGAATCATTTTCAACTAGGTGTAATTCGACCAAATGTATCGAATCCATATATATATATATATATATATATATATATATATATATATATATATAAAATATTTATCTATATGAGGTATTATCTATATGATTAATTTCAGTAAAGGTCTGAATTTCTTTATTAAAGAATTCCTTAAAGTCTTTTATATTGGGTATCCTTTTAATGGAAATTTTGTTATTACAATTTAGCATAACTTCAAATATTATGGAATTATGGACTGATAATTGACAAGAGACTACTTTAACCTTAAGTATGTCTAGTAGTTATATAATTTGAAACATATGCTCTATCTATTTGATATTGTGTTCCATGTCTATGTGAAAAATGTGTAAAGAAAAGTGAGTCTGACACTGAAAATGTATTAATATCTTTATTATTAAACAAATCTATAAATTATATTAATGTTTTTGCTGAAACAAGTTTCCTCCATTTACTAATATTATGAAAATCTTTGTCATGTAATATACAATTAAAAAATCCTGCAAGAATAATGCTTCCTTTTGAAATTTGAATTATCTCTTCCAATTGATGTTTATCATCTTTACTCTATTCCAGGAATCCAATAAACATCCTGGAGTCATTGAGCAAAAAAAAATCTCTTCTCATCATTATATGTGTTTAGGATTTTAGGTGTTGGTACAGAATTCTTCCATAATATAGCCACTCCTGCTTTTTTTTGTTTGTTTATATTGAGAACTAGTCAAAACAGAGTAATACTTTGTATTGAGTCTGTATATATTTTCTTGTATTAAGTGTGTTTCCTCTAAGAAAATAATCTTGGAATTGAATGAAATTTGTTTAAACTACCTCTCTTACAACCACTATAGAATCCATTAACATTAATAGATATGCACTTTAACTAAGTCATGTTATAAATAAAAACAAAATACAAATAATACCTTAAAAAATTGTAAATATGATATTGCCAAAGAACCACATCTATATGTCTTGAACTGTTTATTTATAAATATAGATCTATCAGCTTTGAAATTATTAATTACATACATGCTATTAATAAAAGTAGACACCAATAAAAATATGTTGTAAAAACTAAACATAAATTTTTATTTTCCCTCTTTCCCGTTATGGAGTTTAATGCTCCCGATTTAAATAGAAATCCTACCAAACTACCACAAATCAACAAGTATAAGTCAAACACCCCTCTATTACCATTTAAAAACAGGATAAATTAAAAATCTTAATTATTGAAAAAAATAAGAAAAAAGTCAGGATATATATTATTGAATTTTAAAATTTAAATATACATTTACAATTATAATAAATGTAAACTATTAAAATATAACAAACAGTGTAATCAGTTGATTCTGTTCTAATTTCACATACTTACCCATTAATATAATTATTAAAAGTATCTTTTTCAATTTAAAAAGAAAAATTGATATGTATGAAAAAGTAATTAACAATACAAACAACATTATTGCTACCTATCATCATATATTTTTAATATGAAAATATATGTTGTTAATGATGCAAAAAATAATTGACAATATAAAATAGATTTCATCTACAAGACTATGCATGTTAGAATTTCATGGTAAATATATACCATATTCCAGAATAATATCACCTAAAATTGAAAAAAAGCTTAACAATAAAACTTAATACTGAAGTAGTTTATCACCTAAAATTGAAAAAAGATAACTTAACAATAAAACTTATCACTCAAGCAATTTATCTCCCAATATATATAGTTAATCTATGAGTATGGAAGTAAAGCATCCAACTTCCTATGTAATAACATTAGAAGTTTTGACACAAAATCGCTTGTTCTTGTAATAACTATGTATAATAAAATAGGAAACACTGTCATAATAATGTCTCAGTCAAAAATTAGTTTATAGTAATATGTCTGCACACCTTTTTGAGTCTGTCTTAATATCTATTAATTATTAAAATAAAATGTCACAAAAATAAAATTTTACCCATAGTAAACACATTTCTATGTGTCACATACAAATTAAAACTACAGAATTAGCACAAGCCAACAAAATTATCATTTTCATATATCATACTATATACAATTCAGTTTCATGTGCTGTTTATTCCAACCTATTACACATAAAACACCCACACCCTCACAGGGAATTATTTACTAAAAACTGATCATTATGAATACCAGCAGAGAAGAAATACATTCCAAAACAAAAATAAAGTAAGCCTGAAAATGTATCTCCATTAAGCTAAGGCTTAGCTTGTTTTATTATCAAACTTGCTCTATTAGCTTTATTTCATGAATAAATACTATTAAGAAATACTTTAAATGAAAAGATTTCAGGGAACTCCCATAAATCTATATGGCAGCTTTATCCATCAAATACCAGCCTTTAAATGCCATGCATTACTTTTCAAACAAATCTGTATCTAATGTCCTTTCTTGCTGAAGAAATTCTTAACTTTAAAATGATTCATGCAAATCTGGTGAGTAAAACCATATTCTGTTAATTAGACTAGTATTTCCTTTAAGCCACCATCAAAAAGATTGAAACCCATTTACCAAAATTATCTGGCTTTATATAACTTTAGATCCTGAATTTTATGTATCCACAAAGAAAAGTAAGTCATTCTAATAAAAGCAAACATGGTGCAAAAATAATAATAAATGAATAATGCAATTATCCCTACCTTAACACTGAAAGCAGGATTCCCATTTTCAAAATAGTTCGACAGAATCTTTTTGTAGATAATAACTAATCATATAAGATTCCATACATATATTTATATAACAGCAAAGAGGGAGCCTTTAAATACTCACATTTTGTTTTCCTTTGAACTCACATGCAGAACATCATAATTGCATGCTATCCATTTAACTGATAACCTGCATTTCTCTCAATAAACCATCTCTTTATGGAATGTAAAATAAGTCAAGCGAACTTGCCAGGAAACTACACCAAGTCCCAGCTACTCACAAAAGAAAACAGACAAGCAAAGAGTTACCACAGTAAGGGCATGAGCTTGTATAATTTAAAATGAACACAGCTGTTATTCATAGCTCTGTTTAAGTTCGTGAACTGCTGCTTCCTTGTAATACACAGCAACCAATATAAAAAAAAATCATCTGTATTCTGTACCCTTCTCCCCCTCAGTCCACCACCAAAATCACATAACAGAAGTTAAATAAAAGAAAGGGGCAATATACATAAAGAACACATCACCCAGAAATCTCCTCACAAGAGCAGAAAAACACCCACAGACAAAACAGCAGTTGGAAACATAAGACAATACATCTAACACATCCAATTCTTGCATACAAAACAAATCATCAGAACTAAGCATCACAATCAGCCATTACAAACATGTTAAAAGCATAGGAAACAGCCAACAGTTTCACAACACCAACATTTAACATTCCCAAACCTCAGTCAAGTCACCAGCAAACAAATAGCAACTCATATAGACCTGGGAACTCACCCTTAAACACCATCTCATCAAATACATCAAAATATACATAAATCACCCTGTCATTATCTACCAAGTTTATATTGATGTGACAGATTTATGAGAAAAGAAAACTTGGATGTATAAAAAGCAGTGATAAAATATGTATCAGTATTAAAAAAAAACTTAACAACTATATGTTTATTAAATGAAAAATATATGTTAGGTTTATAAAGTAAAATATTATCTAGATGTTAATGAAAGTTTTTTGACCAATGGTGTTAAGCAGTAAGGAAAAATGAAAATAATACTCATTTACCTTAAAGGAGAGTGAATCCATGTTTCCTTCTTTTCGATTCAAAGTTAATGTTCTGAGCGGTGCCAAAGTCTGCTCTTCAATTTTTCCCTTAGATCTACTAGTTCTCACCTCTCCTGCACTTTTTCTAGCTTATTCATCTAGCACTTTACTAGACTTCTTGTAGCAGTTATTGTAGCACACAAAAGTGCTACCAACACTAAACATTCTACAAGGAAACAGCTCTGGTACTTATTATTAATGCCCACCTCTCCAGGCATGTCTAAAGGTCAGTTCCCTGTGCATTCTCCTATTAACCGGGTGAACTTGGGCATCCTGAGGTAATGTAGCAACTGCCTCATGTACACTGACAACCATCTCCTCTTACCTCCCAACAGAGACTTGCGAGAGATGCACTTACATATCTAAATTGGAAGCCAGCACTCTTCAGCCAAGACCGGAATAGCTGGTCAAGAGGAGAAGGACAACACTTGCACCACACCACATGGAACACATAGCCCTCCAGAACACACACCAGCACTGCCTTCACATAAAAACACAAACCACACACCCACCTTCACAGAGGCTCTCAGTAAAAATCTACCCAAACAGCAGAGACCTCCAAGGCAAAAATGCACTCAACCACTACAACACAACACTAATCATGAGACACATAACTCTCCTAAACAGCGTGCCACTCAACTAAATCCCCTAAGGCAAAACAGCATGCCCAGCACACTAATCATAGGTGACTTGATAGTGAGGCACAACGATGTCCCACTCACTAGGTTGAATAAGGAGAAAGTAACCGTCAGCTGCCTGTCAGGCGCCAGGATCCACCACATAATGCATGCACTTAGGTTCCTCAACAACAGGTGCAAATATGACCCTGTCATTGTACATGTGGGTGTAAATGACCTGAGACATACCTCCCTGGACTACATGAAAAGAGACATGGAGGAGCTCTTGGATTATGTAGCCCAGACAAGTATGACCCTAGCCCTGAGTAACATCCTACCTTCAGCCAGAATGATACTACAGTACAAGCAGAAAATGACTGATTTCAACAACTGGATAAGTTACTGGTGTAATTCTAAGGGGATCCAGTATCTGTCTGCCTGGGATGACATGATTGACAGACCTCAATGCTTTGCCAGACATGACCTGCATCTGTCACCCCTGGGCTTCTGGATACTGGTCAAGGCTCTTGCCACCCCTATAGTGCCTTTTTTAGGTGGTGTTCCAAAGACCAAATTACCACCATAACAGCTACAAGCAAATGCAATCTGAGGGTCATGCTGCTCAATGCTAGAAGTCTAAGTCTCAAAATGCACTCATTCAAAGCACTCCTTAAAATGGAGAACATCGACATTTGTGCCGTAACAGAGACCTGGTTCAAGGCAGCAGAAAGCACCCCTGCACTACCAGACTATAACTCATTCCACACCTTTTGGCCCCAGAACTTGGACCGAATCTCCAAAGTCGGTGGTATTTCCATATTCATAAAGAATGCACACACCTCAAGTCTAGTAGCCCAACATAACTCATCTGAGATACTTCAGGTGCAGCTGACATTGGGTAAGACAGCGATTCAGGTTGTAGCCTGCTATAGGTCCCCAACCATGTCCCAAGACTCACAATCCATGTTCCTAAGCACCCTGGAGAATATTAGGGTCCAACCCAACACTCTCATACTGGGCAGCTTCAACTATCCCTCCATTAACTGGGAAAACTACTCATTTACCAATACACTTGCCCAACGTTTCCTGGAATTCATTAATTCCAATACCCTGGATCAGCTCGTTTTGATCCCCACTCGAGGTAGCAACATCCTTGACCTGGTTATTACTAACATGGGCAACCACTGCTCTACACCAATAGTCAACTCCTCCCTGGTTAGATCCGACCACAAACTAATCACCATGGAAATCCACATCCCTCACACCCCACCACTCCCCCACCCCCTGTAAAGGTAACCACCATGAAAAACTTCTCCAAAGTTAACTTTGGGCTCCTAAAAACAGAGGTGGCTAATTTCACGGTACCCACGCAAATGTAGATCAGTTGCATGACTGCCGAATCATCACCAATGCACTATACGAACACGTACACAAATGCATGTATCTTGCCATACCCAACAGAACCAAGACACTCCCCTCCCCTGCCATAAACAAACTCTACAACAGAAGGAGGAAACTGATGTGGAATAAGGTGAAGTCACAAGACTGGAAAAACTCCCTAATCAGCCTCAGCAAAAAGTTGAGATCCCTCATCAAATCCTCTAAAGCTAGCTATAAAAACAGAATTGCAGCAGATGGTAAAGAAAACCACAAGACCTTCTATAGTTATGTAAAGAATCTCCATGGCAATACCCAGATTTGCTCTGAGCTACTGCACAACGATACCTCCTATACCGAGACAACAGATATTGCCAATATACTGGCAGACAGATTCGGTGCCAACTTTACCCCTCTCTCCCCCCAAAGGGACCAGTCACAATACCAGCAAATTGCCAGGCATCCAGTATTACTGCTGCACAGTTTAAAACAGCACTGTCCAAGGCCAAGAATATAGCTTCTATGGGACCTAATAATATCCTCTGCTGTGTTGTACATGAACTACAGAGTGAACTTGGCACCTCACCTGTGTGCCCTGTTCAATCACAGCCTCACCTCAGGCTTTGTCCCTACCAAATGGCACACTGCTACAGTCATCCCTCTCCACAAAGGAGGAGTGACTACAGACCCTGGGAACTATTGCCTCGTTAGCCTGATGAGTCTAACATGCAAAGCTATGGAATGCATCATCATGGACCTAACAAACAAGGATATAGGGAATCTCCAAACTGTGGATCCCACGCAGTTTGGTTTTGTGAAGGGTAGATCATGCCTTTTCAACTTGTTTGACTTCTCTGAGTCAGTAACCAGAGCTGTGGATAAAGGCAAGGTGGTTCATACAGCCTACCATGATCTGGCCAAGGCCTTCGATACCATTCCTCACTCAGGAATCATAGAAAAACTCACCAAGCAACACTACATCAACCTGTATATCACTAGGTGGGTTGCAAACTGCCTCACAGGTAGAACCCACAGTGTGAAAGTAGCTGACTCCAAGTCTGACTGCTGACCAGTCATGAGTGGAGTCCCACAGGGTACAGTCCTGGGTCCTTTCTTGTTTGATATGTACTTCTCTGAAGTCCAGGCCAACACGAAAGGACTCTGGCTGACAAAGTTTACAGATGATAGCAAGTTGGGAGCTATTATTAATTCCTCGAGTGATGTTGACATTCTATAGAAAGGCCTCACTGAGACCAATGACTGGTATCAGAACCATGGCCTTAAGCTCAATGCCAAAAAATGTGTCATCTTCCCCTTTGGGAAAAACCCGGTTCCCATGAATTACCATCAATGGTAGTCCACTGAACACAGAAAGCATTATAAGAGATCTGGGAACACAGGCTGACAGCAACCTCTCTTTTGACCACCATATTGCCACTGTGGTCAGAAAGTCCTTCTATGTGGCACATCTCATTACTAAGGGTTTTACATCCAGGAAGAAAGAGGTCATTGTCTCCCTCTACTCTTCCCTCATTAGGCCAGTCCTTGAGTACAATGCCTCATTTGGCATGTACCTCACTAAGCACGTGCAACAACTGGAGAGATTGTAGAAGTACCTCAAAAAGAGGATCCTAGGCCTTAAACATTTGTACTATATGGACAGACTAAAAAAACTCCAACTCATCTCTGTCTCATATCGCCTAGTTAGAGGCGATCTCTGCTTGACTTACAAAGCCATGTCTGACCCAGCTCTGTTAGAAATGCGACATCTACAGAAATCCCAATCCCTCAGCACCACACGCTCCAGAGACCTCAACCTCATTACCACAATCAACAGAACATGGTGGAGGGACAGGTTCATAACTCAGAGACTGCCCATGCTATGGAATAGACTTCTGATACATGTCAAGCAGAGCTCCTCACTGGCCCTTTTCAAGAGAAATCTTGATGAGTGGATGGGAAATAGAAAAATCAGCCCAGGGATCACTCTAGTGGCATTACTCGACAGAGAAACTGGGAACTAAGGTCGGGTGTCACGATGCCAGGGTAATCCTATGGGCTAGGCTTGTAAAGGCCCCAGGGTCATTTGCCTAGTACATACCTATGAACCTAAGAAATGGGTCTTCTCTGAATATGTGTTATAGACTGGCATGAGCCTTGCATTCTGCAGCATTCTACCCTCACCAAGAATAATACCACAATACAAACAGAAAATGATTGACTCCAATAATTGGCTTATCTACTGGTGTCATTCCAAGGGGATCCCATATTTACCAGCCTGAGACAACATCCTCAACAAACCATGTTGCTTTGCCAGAGATGGTCTACACCTGTTGTTGATAGGCTTTTGAATATGAGCCAAGGCATTAGCCATCCCCATAGTGCCTTTTTTAAACAATGTCAAATGAACAATCCTTCCAATGTAATAAAGTCTCCTATTGCCAAGCTGAAGGTACTAATGCTCAGTACTAACAGTCTTAACAAGAAACTGTACTCACTGAAAGCTCTCCTTGCTCTGGAGAATGCTGACATCTGTGCAGTCACAGAGACATGGGTAAAGGCTATGTAAAGCACCCCAGCCATGCAAGGCTACAATGCCAATTACAAATTGAGATCACCATCTGAAAAAAAACTGAAAGGAGAGGCTTATCCATTAACATAAAAAGCAATCAGACTTCTAGATTAGTCAAATAGGATGAGTCCATTTAGCTACTCCATGTCCAGTTGACCATAGGCAAAATCCCCCACTATCATTGTTAACTAGAGGTCCTCATTTATGAAACAAAAAATCCACTCTGCATACCTGAAGTTACTAGAATCACTTACCATTCAGTCCAACACAGTACTCAAGGACAATTTTAACTATCCCTTTATAAATTGGGAAATATATATGACCACTAAAATGCAGGCTCAGAGATTCCTGGACTTTGTTAATGCAAATGCTCTGTTAATGCTGGTCTACACTCTCACTATGGGCTCAAATATTTTTGACATAATACAAATGTGGGGGGGGGGGGTTGTAGCCCCCCAGTGTGATGTATTTATTGGTAATATTGGATCATAAATCAGTCTCCTTTGAAATAAATGTAATGGTAGTACCCTCATCAAGGCCTAATGCCCTAAAGAAATTTTCCAGTGCAAATTACCTCCTATTAAGTGATAGCATAGGTAATTTTAAAGCTTTCCCTAACCTTGAAAACACAGAGGCCTGTGTAGAAGTATACAGCAATGCCCTATACAACCACTTAAACAAATGCATAGAAATGGCAATACCTGACTGAACTAAACCAACGTCTAGCCAGAAAATAAAAGCCCACCCTTGTGGATCCCCTGGCCTAAATAGAATATACAACAGAAGGAAGAAACTCCTGTTTGAATGTAAGTGGGAGGGAGCACAACAGAGAAAAAAATCATTCATTTGTCTTAAAAGGCAAAGCAGGAAACTAGTCAAGTCTTCAAAATCTAAATACAAGACTAAATAGCCTCCTAAACAAAGGATAACTACAAAGAGTTTAATAGTTATGTCCAAAATCTTAAGGGAAACACTCAACAATATGGTGTGTCGGTGTTAGATGACACTACCTATACTCATCCAGTAGATAAATCAAACTTGCTGGATGATAAATTCACCTAAAATTTCAACCCCTCATTACCTTTGGTCACTCCCCGTAAAATCCCCTTACCATTCCTTTGCCTGTTACTACAGAAGAACAGGTTGTCACTGCACTTTCTAATGCTAGAAACATGGCATCAATGGGCCGCGATGGAATCCCAGGATGCCGATTAAATATCATGAAACATGATGTAGCAGACCCACTCAGATCTCTATTTAACCACAGTTTCCAGACAGGCTTTGCCCCAGTAGAGTGGAGGACAACAACAGTCATTCTTCTGCATAAGAGGGGACCATGAACTGACTAAGGAAACTACCAACCCATAAGTCTGACTAGCCTCATATGCAAGGCTATGGAAGGGATAATCCTGGATCTGATTAACAATGACATAGGAAATCTCTATACTCTAGACGCAACCTAGTTTGCCTTCGGGAAGGGCAGGTTCTGATGATCAAGCTGGTGGACTTCTTTGAGAAGGTCATCAAGCCCATGGATGAGGGTAAGACAGTGCATACCACCTACCTTGACTTTGCCAAGGCATTTGATACAATACTCCAGTCAGGTATTATAGATAATCTCACAAAACTGGGCATAAACCTCTCCGTCACCAGATGGATAGTCAAATGCCTCACACATAGGACACATTATTATTGTGGTGGAATCCATATTCAGCAAGAGGCTAGTCACCAGCAGAGTACCACAGGGTTCAGACTTGGGCTCCCTTCTGTTTGGAGTATACTTCTCAGATGTCAAGGCATATGTAGATGGCCTATGGTTGACCCAGTTTGCTGATGACTGCAAGTTAGGGGCAATCATTTACTCCCCAAATGATCTTGATATCCTACAGAAAGGTCTTATGCAGACTAATGATTGGTGTCAGAGCCATGGCCTCAAACTTAATGCAAAGAAGTTCATAATAATACCCTTTGGGAAACCCAATACCCCTGCAGATTACAACATTGATAGCACCACCCTAAGAGTGGTTTAGTGGTGAGAGACCTTGGTACTCAGATAGACAGTAATCTGAATAAGAGTGGACCAGTGGTGAGAGATCTGGGTACTCAGGTAAATAGTAATCTGAACTTTGACCACCATATGCCCACTGTGGTGAGGAAATCCCTCTATGTCTCTCAGCACAAGGACATGGCATCCAGATGTAAAGATGGCATAGTACCACTGCACAGAGTCCATATCAGACCAATAATCAAGTACAATGCACCCTTTGGCATGTACCTTGCCAGGCACCTGCAACAGTTGGGGTATTCTCAGAGGTTTCTCACCAAAAAATACAGTGTATAACCAACATGTCATATGCAGACATATTCAAAATCCTAGCACTATAGTCAAGTTTCCTACCGATTACTGAGGGGTGATTTGTGTCTAACCTACAATGCAGTCTCTGACCCAGCCCCATGGAAATGTTGCATATTCACAAAACTAACTACATGAGGGTTATCCACTCCAAATATCTAAACCTGGTTTCTGACATAAATAGATAATGCCTGAGAGACAGATATGTGTCCCAGAGATTGCCCTTCCTCTGGAATAGGCTTCCTATTCATGTGAAGCAGAACCCTTCCCTGATCATTTTCAAGTGTAATCTGGACTGATGCATAGGAAATCAAAAATTCACTCCTGGTTTGGGGCCCATATCCCATATGGACAGAGGCTATTTGTAAAAATAGTCAAAACCCTGCTTGCTGACCCTTGTAATCTTTCCCCTAGGGATAGAAAATTGGGTAAAATCTGGGTAAAACTGGCTAGACTTGTAAGGGCTCTTGAGTAGTTGGCCAAATAATCTCTTATGAACCTATGAACTATAAGACCAGCAATAGCACTGCCTGCCTGCCTGCCTGCCTGCCTGCAGACCAAAAGTAGCAGCAGTATTGTGTACAATTTCAGTGTAACTACCTCATCAGAAACCAGCCATCACATTTCTTTTAATTTTAACAGTCTCACTGAATCTGTATTATTTACATTTCAAAAAGCAGAACGTCCCATCAATCACTTTACATGAATTGACTGATAAGGCATTTCTACTTTCAGTCTCCATCCCACCCCTACTACTTATATAAACCAAGTCTGAGATCATATAGTCATGCAGAAAGGAGGAAAAGTCAGAATTTTGTACATAGGAATGGTTGACTTTATTTATTTATTTATTTGACATTTAGCTGGGTTGGTCCAAATGAGCTAGGAGCTCATTTTCAGTGGTGACCCAAGGAGAAAAGCTCCAGTACAGAAACAATTACAATATATAACCAAATTACAGTAGATAAGCTACAATACATTAGAGTAGAGAAGGATAAAACTTGTTTTCTTATTAGTACAAGAATAAGACTGTGGGTTGTATATAGATCATACAGCAATAGAATTTTTCTAATGCATAGATGTTTTAAAAGAATATAATTCAAATATAGAGAGAGGAATTTAAAGTAGAGCAAAAATGATATACACAATATACATGTGATGTAGAGCTCAAGCTAATCAGTGTAACTCATTTAGTTAGAGTGGGTTGTAAAAAGAGACAAAACTAAGATATAGTGGAGTGATATGTGTATGTAGTAAGAGGGATAATACATTAGTGTGGTGGGTTAGGTAGGGTCCTGACAGGGGCAAGACTTGATGTCATGTAGGTGTAGTCTAAGTTTGATTTTGAAGTGTTTTGAGTGGGGAATGGATCTTATATGTTAAGGGAGTTTATTCCAGGCTTGGGTTACAGTGCATTTATATTGTAGTTTACCAACATTTTTGGTTGATTGATAAATATCTAGGAGTTGCCAGTTGGATGTGCGGAGAAGATGAGTGGTGGTGTAAGAGGATACAAGGGAGGAGAGGAATGGGCAGGTGGATTGATGGTATAGTGTAGCATGTAAGATTTGAAATTGTGATAGTAGGCGCAGTTGGGGGAATTCGTGCCATTGAAGAGAGATGAGTGCAAGGCAGTGGTGAGAGTTGTAGGGAGAGTTGGTGGCAAATCTAGTTATTTTGTGCTATGTTTGTTGGAGTTTAGATAAAGTGGTAGTCTATATGTTGGTTAGGATTGGGACAGCATACAGGAGGCCGGGGAGGAGGAGTCCTTGTGTTTAAAGTAAGAAATTTTCAATTTTGGTAAAGTAGTCCCAGTTTTGAGTGTTTTTTTAAATACTTTGAAGGATATGCAAGTTAAATTTTAGTTCATCATCTATGATGATAACTAGGATCTTAGTGTGAGATTCAGGTTGAATGTTGTGTTGTTTGAGGATGTGATGACAAAGGTTGATTTATAATGATTAGAGAGAAAACGAGGGAGAAAAAGCAGGAGTTTAGTTTTTTGGGGGTTTAAGATGAGCTGCTTATCAGACAGCCACTTTTCTATGAATAAAAGGAGTCTTGGGTATGAGCATGGAGGCCTAAGATATGTTGGAAATAGTGATGAGCATGAAGTCTTCAGCATATTGAATAAGGAAGGAATGTTTGCAAGTTGTGTGGAGATCATTGGTGAAAATATTGAAAAGGAGGGGGCCCAGGATGGAACCCTGGGGTACTCCAGATGTGATGGGAAGAGAGTGGGTAACAGTAGGTGAGCCATCTGACAGATTGCTGCCTATTGGACAGGTAACTAGAGAACCAGTTAAGGGAGGGAGCAGAGAGATTGAGGTTAGCAAATTTAGATAAAAGAATAGGGTGAGAGACAGGGTCAAAGGTTTTGAAGAGGTCAAGGAAAAGACAGGATACAAGTTGGTTGTTATCTCTGGCCTCAGCCACTGTATAAGTAAATGATAAGAGTGCTGCTGCAGTACTGTGGTTTGCCTAAAATCCATGTTGTGTTGGTGTTATAAAGTTTTCCAGGAAGAGAAAATTGAGCAATTGAGTATGAATACATTTTTCAACTATTTTAGAGAGAGAGGGGAAAGGATGGCTATGGGTCTATATTTGGATGGGTCAGTAGATTTGCCCCCTATATACAAAGGGATGGTGAAGAAAGATTTCCAAATGGCCAGGACTGTAGCTTCTTGAATGGATCTATTGATTAGAAGGGATACAGGGTAGGCTATGGATCTGGCTGCTAGTTTGGGAAAGAAAAGAGGAAGGTTATATGTGGAAGGAGAGCAGAGTTTGAGCTTACACAGGAGTGATTTGATGTAGGCAGCTGGAACAGGTTGAAAGGTAGCAAGGTTTTTGTTTTTTTGGGTAGGAAGGAGTAGGAGAGAGATTTGTGTTGTGGTCAGTGTGAGTCAGTTTTTGGACAGTATCAATGAAGTAATTATTGAGAAGGGTAGCAGGTTCTAGAGGAGATTTATTTGGGAAAGGGGAGGGAGTGGAAGGACAACCAGGTTGGAGAATTGTGTTAGGAGTGGACGAGAATTTTTGTGGGTTGGATTTACAGTTGATTTAGGGAGAGTTTTAGTAGGATTTTTTTATCATTGTTGATTTGTTTTTTGGCAAGATTCCTGAGATCTTTGTAGTTTTGGAGCAAGGATGGTGCTTTGGTTTTCATCCAGGCTTCCCAAGCACTATCGCTTTTGTGCATAAGGGTGACTGCCTCAAAGAAGTCGATCAAGTTCAGGAGGCATGATCTGTCTTTCACAAACCTGAACTGGGTGGGATCCAGATCCAGTGGATAAAGAGTTGGAAGGTGTGTGGTAGGAGGGAGGAGTGTGGGGGCATGGTTGGGGTGAATGTCCCCATAGAGGAGTAAGTTAATAGTGTAAAGATTAAGTGGGGTGAACAGTTTGTAGAAGTAGTATAATTTAGGTTTTGGTTTGCAGTAGAGAGGGTTATACTGAAATTGAGTAAATTTGTAGAGGCAGATGTTAATGAGGTTAAAAAGACATGGGGAGATTATAAATGAGTGAGGGGTACTAGTTGTTTTAGGGATGGATGTGGTGGAAGAATGTGTGTAAGGGTGGGAGAGGTTTGTGTAATAAGAAGTTAAGATTGAAAGATATATAAGGAGTCATCCTTAATTTTTCTGTCTCATTCATATACATATTAGATTGAAAAGGACAATCAGAAACAGAAAGAGCATGAACTGGGTCTCATTTATTTGTCAATTTATTTGTCAATTGCTTAGATGGCTTCCATGAACCATACATGTAGTAGTAAAACAACTGGCACAACATCAGTGAACTTATATTGATCGAATTATTCATAACTTTTTTAATTAAATAGGGGGTTAGTTTTACAGTAATTCAATATGATTTAATAGATGTGTCAGCAAATTTAAATCACCTGCCCTGTTAAACTTACCTTATCTATAGATAAGTTAAATAAATATGAACTGTCAAAGTTATTAGAATAATTTATTAATCCAGTCTCAGAATTTATGAATGTACCTCTTTTTAGGTGTAAACTCATTGAAGAATAAGTCAGTTAAGAACACTGTACCCAGTCCAAATGTAAGTGCTAAGCTGGTAAGGGGAACAACAACTGGCCAAATAAATTTAAAATATTGTAATGGTCTTGAACTTTTGATGAGACCACCTACACCATTCATCTCACACGAAATTTAACTATAAGCCTTCAAACGTACTTAAATGTACGAAACTCAGTATATCTTTGATCCAAAAAAGACAATGCAGCTTGAATGAAGATAAATAAACGAACACAACCCATCTTTAAAAAATCCTAATTACAGAAGAACTATGAACATAAATATAACCCCTCAGTGACCCTCAGGATGATAATCCAAAGTGTTGATATTCTACCCACAGCTGAGCATTGCAATGGACTTTACAGATATTTCTCTGTGCCACGTATATAATTTACATGTTTTTGTAACCATTTAGTAGCTGCTGTGACAATTAGCTCATAGGGATAATTAAGTTGCTTAGGTATATACTGCCCTATTAACTGTGGGTTTAATTCCCATGAGGTTAATTTATTTAGTGATATGTATAATATCCATAACTATAACCTTTGTAGATGTACACATTTTACAACATCTAAGGACATCATTTCACAAAGCCACTATTCTCATGTATTACTGACACCTATAGTGCCTAGGCCTCTGATAATTGCACACTTCCTAGTTTTCCTTTACAGTACCACATTATCACCTACTGCACCATTATATGATGGAATGAAAACACGTATAAGACTTCATTAAATCATTCTTCATAATAGATTTTACAGACAAGTTTGTTTAAGCTAAAAAGCAATGACTGTCCAACTGCTTAAACATATGTTTTCAGTTATGCGTTGATGACTGTTATTTTTTTACAATAAAATGTCCAAAAGTTGTTTGCAATATCCATATTCATCCATTCACCACATGACTTTTAATAAACAACTGCAGCACCTGTTTTCTAAAATGAAACCCTTGGTGAATGTTATCTTGGCCTGTAAATAAAGTAACTAGCCAGCTTGTGTACAATTCGATTTGCTGTGGGTTCCAATCCACATACAGGAAACATATATCTGTTTGTAACTCTTATCTTGGTTTAATTCATTCCTATCATTTTTTGAAGAAGCATATTCCAGTACGTGATAATAATGTTTACGTTGTGCATGTTTATACATACTTGCATTTGTCATTGAAGTTCTACAGATATGTCTGTAATCCATAATGCTCTGATAACATCAGGTTTCTAGCAACAGTGTTTATAGAACAGTACCTGTTTGTGGATCTCACCTGCTTACTTTTAGCTTGCCCTGTAAAGCAACTGGACAGAATGACAAAATTTGGTGTGCTGTGGGTTCCAATCCACATGTGTAAACATATATTTGGTTAAATTCATACACGGCATTTTTTTTGAAGAATCCTATTCCAATACTTGATGTTAATGTTTATGTTATGCATGGTTACAAATAACTGAGTTAGTCTTTGAATTCATACGAATATGGTTGTAACTCATAATGCTCTAATAACATCAGCTTTCTTACAACAAGGTTTGTAGAACAGTACCTGCTTGCTTAAGAGTAATGCCTGCCAGCTGCTAGCTAGGTATGTAAGGATACATCCCAACATATTCACATTTTGATGTGCTGTGTGTTCAAATTCAGAGAGGGACATATATATCTGAAACTGTTATCTTGCTTTAATATACCCATAGCATTTACTTAGAAAAGCGTATTCCACTTATTGATATTAATGTATATTTTGAGCATGGTTGTGAAGAACGTGGTTATACAGTATGGCAAATTCCTTCAAGCATATAATCCATAACATTCTGATCTGATGTTGTCCTTTTCATTCTTCTTCAACATATGGAACAAATGGGTTACAGATCCAACTCGGCCGCATATCTCAGACTTACAGATCTAAGTCTCAAGCTTCTCCCTCTACACATAGTGCCCCAGCTAGCCAACAATATCTCAGATCTCATTTGTGACCATCTCTCATGGATGTAGTGCCTCTCTCTGAAGCCTTTTTCAATCATTCTGAGTATTCAGGAGTAGCTATTATTTATGAAGACTTATCTTCATAACCTTTTTCTGTTATCCTCCCCCTTCTTCTGATGAGTTTTTGGGTTTTGCTATAAGTTAGTCCTTTACTGCCTCCCTTTTCCTACCTTTTTTGGTACTCATTGCATACCATTGTTGGTACCAGTTCTTTTCTTTACTCCCTATTTTCCTACCTTTTTAGGGTACTAATCAACCATTGCTTGTAGTTTACTACTCAAACAAATCTTATATTTTATTTCTTCTTTTGTGCTTATTTAGTTATGGCTGAGAAGCCAACAGGTTTTAAAAAATGCACTTCCTATGGGCACAAAATTCCAAATTCTGTAGCCTGGAGGGAGTGTGTTTATTGCCTAGGAGAGGCACACCTGAATACTAATTGTTCTGTCTGTGCTGCCTTTAACTCTAGAGCTATTGTGGATAGAAGGACACGTTGATACTTAAAGAGATGATGCCCCTGTCTTCATCTTCTTTGTTCAGAGCTCAAACCCCCAGTAAGAATTCAAAAACTCTGGAAAGAGATCCCTTACCTGATCTCTGAAGACTCATTCTGCTACCACAACTACAGAGCCTCCTCAGAAAATCCAGAAATCTTCAGATCCTATTTCTTTGGATCCTAAAAGACGACAATAGTATCCTAAACCCTCAGATCTGAAAATTATACCAAATAATCTTCTAGGCAGCTCGTGGATCTGAAAACCTCAGATCCAACCATTATTTTTTCAAAATCTCCTTGAACTTGCTCACCCAAGTAAACAATTGATCCACTGTCTCCTCAGCTCCAGTCCTCCTTTCTTCAAACTACACTGGGGAAACACTCAAAGCCATAGTCCACTATCTCATTTGTGAGATCCTCCAGAAGTCTATCTGAGGCTGACATGGAAAGGATGATAAATAAGTTCCTCAGAGCTAAGATTCAGATGGGGGTTATATCAGCTCTGTGTTCCATCAGATCTGTGAGCCTCCCTTCCACCTTCCCTGTAGTGATATCTACTTCTTCAATCCATCCAACAGCTTCACAGCCCTTAGATCCAAGATTCCCAAGACATTTAGTGTTGAAGCCAAAGATGGTTAGGTCTTTGACTCAGTTTTACTGACTAGTTATGCTTGGGATGAGTACTGGAGCTGAAGCATTGGAGTCAGATCGAGGGGAACGGAATCTACTCCAATGTTGTCTGAGCCATCCTTGCCCCTCAGAGCCTTGGCACTATATAGCTTGGATCCATAACATTTAGCTCCCTCATTCAGGCATGGATTTGGACAGGGTTGATGTTTGGCTGCTTCAGAAGTTTCAGCTCTAGTGTGATCAGTCACGGCTTCTCCCCGTCCATCTGCTTTCAAGGTATTAGAGAGGGTTTTCTCTTATGCAAGAGATCTGATTTCTCTTTCTTCCTGGCATCCTACACCTATTCACCCAGTGGGTCTGAGCTCTGATCCCATCAAACCTACTCCACAGGAACAGCTGTTGCCAACTAGTATACACAGAGTTTCCTAAGAGGAACTTCCCCTTTCTTTGCATACCTCCCCAGAACATTCCACTGAGGAGGTTCCCTGTAAGGGAATGTGCAAAAAGAGGCACATAGATTCCCCTATGGAATCCCTCACTGAGGATACTGACTTTGAAGAAGGGGAAGGGTCCCCCAGATCTGAACCAGATGATGTCTCATTTGGAGACATTCTATAAATTATTAAGTAGAAAGGTGGATGGTCCTTAGATACTATCTTCCCAGAGGAGTCAGTATTTCTGGAAGCTTTTTGTTTCAGCCCATCTATGTCTTGGGTGACTCCCTCAGCTGATGAGCTTATCAATCTAGTCTCTCTCCAGGCATGGGAAGGAAATGGACTCTATTGAACCAATTCTCCAAAATCCAGACAAAATGTTTACACTGCCAAAGGACAGACCTCATTAGGGCAAAGGTGTCCCTGTTGATGTTATGGTTGTGGTGGCAGCCAGAAAAAAGGAACTAGCTGAGCAGAGCTTCTTGATCCATCCCCTAATAGACAGTCAATGGGCAGATTTGGAAATTGCATACTTGCATCAGCAACCTTAGCCTTGAGGTCCCTGAATTATTTATTGCACTTTACAAGGCTGCAGAAGTATTTGACCAAGAAGCTCTACAAATCTCTCTTGAAGTCCATGTCTGTGGAGGACTATAAGAGGTCATCCTCACAACTGGCCTCTCTATTATTCTTTTCCAATGTGTTCATGAGGTTGAGATCCCATTCTGCAAGGGTACCTCATTCACTGTTTGTTCAGGCATTGCCATATGGAGACATACCTGGATGCAGCTATGTGACATTGTTGAGCCTTTCAAGTCTTCTTTCATCAATGCTCTTTTTGATGGAACATCCTTGTTTGCCCTTCTGTTAAAGAAATGCTGTCCCACAGTGAACAGGAAGAAAAAACTCTTTCTGTCATAAGGATTCATTTTTCTACTCCTCAATTATCCTTTTCTTAGAATAAAAGAGGGGGCAAGAAAATCCGGTTCCATAAATCCCAGGGTTCTTTCCAGGACTCACACAGGTACAACTCCTCTAGAGGCAGAAGAAGTGCAAATGGAAGACACCATCCTCTTGACAGAGGAGGCCCACAAAACCAGGGTTTCTGAGATTCCTTTTTGGATAGACCCTTTCAGTGTTCATGAAGGGTTGCACTGACTGCTGACCTCTGGAGGCTCATTCTTGCACCCAGATACCTGGGCTTCTATAACAAAAGATTCTTGGATGCTTAAAATAACATCCAGAGGTTATTTCATACCATTTTTCAGGTTCTCCCAACAAAAAGAAGAAAGCTTTCTGACATCCCATCCAATCAGAGAGGAGAAACAGCTCAAGATATTCAAAAGTTGCTGGACAAAAGAGTCATCCAGGAGGTCCCACCAAACAAAAGAGAATTCAGAATGTACTCAAGGTTCTTTTTAGTGCCAAAGGTGATAGGAGACCAGATACCAATTTTGGGTCTAAGCAAATTAAACCAATTTGTGAAGAAGTCAAAGTTCCAGATGGTCATGGTTCTGCCCACCCTGCCCTTTTCACACAAGGATAATTGGATGTGCTCAATCGATCTTCAGGATGCAAACTATCACATCAAGATGAACAGATGCTCCCAAAGATATCTGTGCTTTTGTTTGGGAGCCAGTCACTATCAGATCAGAAACCTACCCTTTGGTCTCACCACAGCCACCCAGGGTGTTTACCAAGTGTATTGCAATGGTAACAGCTCACCTGAGACTGCAAGGATTCTGAGTGTTTCCATATTTAGATGACTGGCTCCTCACTGCCCCAATCAGGAATCTCTTAGAAGAGTCCGGGGACTATTTGTTCCAACTTTGTCAAACACTAGGTATTACATCCAACATCTCCAAATCCAAACTACAACCAGTACAGATCCTGGAGTTCATTGGTGCCTAGTTGAACACAGTAAATCAGATTGCCACTCTGCCTACACATTGTATAGATACAATCAAGTTCCAGGTACAGCAAATTCTTGTTCATCCTGCCCCTCCAGCCAGACTTGTCCTTCAGTGTCTAGGTTCAATGGCAGAAGCCATGGTCTTAGTTCCTATGTCATGTTTTATTGCGCTTGTTCTCCAATGGACTCTGTCTGTTCAGTGGTCTATTTTACAACATCCTCTATCCTTCCCAGTCAAACTTATTCAGATATGCAGAAATCATCTTCTTTGATGGATTCAGTAAGATGACATCCTGGGCCATCCTTTCATTCTGTCTCTTCCAGTGGTCACTATGACCACTGCTGCCTCCCAATTGGGGTGAGGGCATTTCCTGGTATGAATGGTCCAAGGCACATGGTCTCCCAAGAGACCAATTCACACATCAATGTCCTATAGATAAAAACAGCATTACTTTAAGAAACAATTAATCTTGCTTACCAAAAGTAGCATCTGAATCCAATATCAATCAAACAATTCATATTTTAGATGTACATAAACAACTAAATTTTTATCTACACAGGACTAAGGATCTCAGTAAAACTGACCAGTTGCTTTTTCCTTTCTCACCGAACAGACTGGGATCACCAGTCTCTAAAGTTATCATGGCAAAATGAATTACTGAATGCATTTTTTGTATATAATCAGCAAGGCCTCTCCCTATCAAAGCCTCTTAAGGCTCATTCAACTTGATCCATGACCACTTATTCTGCCTTCTGGCCTAGAACTTCTATTGATGACATTTGTGCAGCAGATACCCGGTCCAATGCTCAAACCTTTATTACTCATTAGAAACTATATTTGACTTCTTGATGCAGAGCTGCGTTTGGTTTGGCAGTTCTCTGGAATATCCTTCAATGATGGCAGCCCAAGACTCATGTAGCTGGAGACTGTCACATATGTTGAGGAAGAATGAAAACAACAACATCTGATATTAAAGTTATGTACTCATCATAACTATGTGTCTGCGTTGTCCATTTTCATTCTTCCCCAACTCCCCACCTCCCTTTCCCCTTCTGTTATCTCCTGGAGTGATCTCATGGACTTTTTGGATCCTTCTAGCTCCAGATTTGAGCCCTGGCTTACTGTTATTTTCCTTCCTCCTACTCTATCTTAGGGTATATAAGGCAGCAAGCTCAATCTGCGGTATTGCAGGCTAGCTGGGACATTATGGATAGAGGGAGGAGCTTGAGGGTTGGATCTGTAAGTCTGAGATATGTGTCCAGGATGGATACAAGGTCAGATCTGTAACCCATATGTTGCATATGTTGAGGAAGAATGAAAATGGACAACACAGATT
This sequence comes from Protopterus annectens, assembly GCF_019279795.1. Classification (NCBI taxonomy): domain Eukaryota; kingdom Metazoa; phylum Chordata; order Ceratodontiformes; family Protopteridae; genus Protopterus; species Protopterus annectens. The sequence goes on from NC_056746.1 coordinate 552,782,008, forward strand.
CATAGTTACGGTGAGTATATAACTTTAATTTAACATTAGCTATTTAATGGCATGGCGAGTAAAGCTTGCTAAATACTGTTATATGTCTGGGCAACTCTTTGGCTAATATTGTATACTTTGTAAAAGTGCTACCAAGGTCTGTTTTCTCATGAAATATTACAGTCAATTCCAGAACAACATCATACTCAAGTTTTGAGGGAGTGGGATGGATAGACTGAGAAGTGAAATGCAGAAAAAGGAAGATGTATGTATTTTCCTAGTGATATGCACTTTGGCAAGGAATATCATGATCCTCACATATATCTTACTGGGTCCATTATGTATAGCAACATGTATGGTTCTGTTCACAGAAGCTGTGTGCTACATGACACTGTCCCACTGTCTGAGGAATAAAGAATGTATGCTCTCCATTATTGTTAATGTTTTTGAACACAGTACTGACATGAATGCAATTTTCAAACTGTTTAGCTACATGAACAGCAGATGTTCATACTTTGAAATCCTAAGCCACAATCTTTATTAGTAAGCCATCCTCTGTCCAGATGATGCCATGAAATAAAGTCTTTTCACTACATTCAAAATAATCTTTCAGTCAATGAGCTTGCAATGTTAGAGTTTGGATATAGATTGTGGCTGTAGGTTTGAATCTTATACCCTCCACTCTGTGTTCAGAAATGTTAACATCTGAATGCAAATATCTAAACTGTGCATTGTGATTATCTAATGTCTTTCAGAAATAAATGCCCTAAAACTATGCTAAGAAATGTGCATCATGGTTATTTAAGGAATACATTATTCATACATTTTATTTTTTTATTTCAAGTTAAGGAGGATTGCAGCAGGAACAGAGCCATGTGCATTGAGCGGATGCACAGGCTTCAGAAGCAGCAGAGGGAGAGAGGTATTCTAAATTTTTTCACTGTTTTATGAAATAAAATGCATCTTCCCTTGTCTGCAGGCCTGTATTTTCCACAATAACATGTATATTGACTAGAATGCAAGAAAGTCCATCATGTGTCAGTAAGGTAAGTGAAATCATCATGCAGTAGCTATGCTTACAACTGTGATTGAAATATAAAAATGCTGAGCTTTCATCTAGCATTGAGCCATTGTTTCTGCAGATAGGTTTTGAATTGTATACTACAACCTAATTAACTGGAGGGCTTTTGTATGTGTCACTTTCAGGTAGATTAAGATAGAAGTTTTGCATGTAAGGCTAAGTGTGCGTGCATGTGTGTGATCTAATACTTGAGCAGATGCAAATTGTATTGCAGCAGTTCATCAGTAACAATATTCACAATGTTTTGATTTTTCAGGATACTGATTGCTAATACTTTTGGTAGCTAATGCATACAGTTGCACACATACAATAATGTTTGCAACAGATATAGTAGATTCTCATGTCACCATGAGTGTTGATTGAACATACCATATTGTTTTTACTGTTGTACTCATTATATCAATGTGAGTTCAATTATCATGCTGCCTGTCTCAAATGTTTCCCATATGGCTTGCCTATTGTCCACAATGTTGTTATATCACTTTCTCATCATTTTTAACAATGACACTATGTAGCTGCTCATATAAATCATTGAATGCAGATACTATAATCTGTTGAGTTGAGCATTCATAAATTCTTACAAAGCTAATGACGTGTGTGTGTGTGTGTGTGTGTGTGTGTGTGTGTGTGTGTGTGTGTGTGTGTGTGTGCGTGTGTGTGTGTGTGTCTAAGCATATAGAATTGTTTAAAAAGAATACTAACATCCTTTTATGAATAGGACATATAGAGTCATAGGTAACACTGTCCATAATGGATGCATGTCAGTCCCTGTGCAAATTGTCATCATAATCATATTATGTTGTGTTGTCATATTCATGTGACTGTTTTATGTGATAGACGTTTGTGTTTCTTTTCTTTTCTGTCGTGTTTTGCAACTAACCTTTACATAACATATGAATCATAAATGTTCTCCCATCCAAAGACAATAATGACCAAATGCCAGGCCACTGCCAAAATCTTCTGAGGATGACAGTGATGATGATGATGATGATAACAATGTTGAGGAATCTGGACACACCCCTTCCCAAGCCATCATGTCTGCACCTCAGTGGAGATGTTGACATGACCAGAATTGAGATGATTATTGGGAGGAGCTCCAGGATGTCATGACCAATGTGTTTTACAGTTGAGGGACATGATGATGTCCTTCATTAAGAATATGGCATGAGCTATATGGGATTCATTCACTGTGTGCATGACACATATTAACACATTGCACATTCCTCTCACATTAAACTGTCCATGCATTGTGGCAGTTAACATGCACCTAGCACTGCAAGACATAGCTAGTAAACATGTGTCTTACTGGGGCAACTGACAAACAGTATATGTTGTCCATACTCTATCACTAGTAGTGTAATATGCCTTGGATTTGTGTTTTACCATATCAGGTATGTCCGACAGACAGTTATGCCATTCCATGTAGTTTGGGTGGCAGTTGTCAAGATGTCCTGCTGTCTTGATGTGGTGTTGTGTCTCATGGGTTGGCAAAACTGATTCCGTGTGGGATCATATACCAGTATATCCTGTGTATGTGCAGTCCTCATTTTCTGACCGCATCAAACAGCAATGTAGCATTAATCTGTACACACTGTTACAGATAATACATTCCTTAACAGTAAATTGCACCATGTTTGTTGCATGTAGCATTTACACATCCATTATATACTTACATCAGTTTACACCCTCCACAAATAGTTGGACACATTAACTGAATGTACTTGTGTGTGCACATAGTCAGATACATACTGACATACAAATGTACCTTTGACATGTAAGCATTCATTGAGTTACTGCTGATGTGCTGTAATGATGATCACAGGAGTGTCCTCTGTTCTGTAATGAGCATTGTGGTTGACATACACCTGCATTTCTTTATTCAACATTCGCATGACAGTATATGCATATGTGCTTGTAATTCTTAGCTTGCTTACCTATGCATGTTGATGTGACATTATTGCTCAATACTGCATATGTGTGTGTTTTACATGTCCAGTTATGTGGACATCAACAATCAATCCAGCCATTTGACATATTTTTCCATTTGGTTAAATGTATTTCTGGTTGGCTTCCTGTGTGCTGTACACATACATTTGCACTGTGTCAACTTACCTTGTCCTGCATTATATGGGCTCAAGTTGTCCACCTCCCTCCCACCTTCATATTTTACTATTATTTTTTGTGAATATGTTTGCCTTTGTTGAAACTACTGGTCATTGCCATGTATTACTTTGAAACAGTGAACGTGTGCCACATGTATGGTAATTTTACAATGAAGGCATGTGCACACAAGTAGCTGGCTAATGCTTGCAATACATCCTTGTTCTTATTATATTTGTGTGCTACCCAGTGCAGTTTTTTCACATCAATGTGCACATCCTGCTTTACTTATTATGCTATACCGTTACATTTTTTGAACATACTATTACATGTCATTGGTGTATGTGTATCGACCTTGCTTTCATGTACATTCCTTTTATGCCACTGACAGACATATGTACAACTGTGTGTTGCCTTTGCTATGGCATATGTGTAACACAGACATATTCCATTACACATTTGTTTGGGTTGTGTACACCTACTTGTGTATATATCAACCTTTGTTGCTTTTCTGTAGTGCTTCTATTTGGCACAGTGCTTGGTTGATGCCTAGCTTGCAAAAAAAGCCAAGTTGTTTTTTGTTTAAATAATTTATTTAACTGTTGTAGGCTACACACTAAAGTGTGATAGCCTTTTCTGATCATTTGTAGTTCTTTAAAGCTGTTTTAAGTGTATTTTTTACTGTTTTTGCCTCTTTTCAAAAAAAAAAAAAAATTCCTTGTTTCTCATCTTTCTAAGCTAGTATAGTCCAGTTTTCAGGCTAGTGCTGAATTCAGGGCTGTGTTATAAGTTTCTGAGTTGCCCATACCTTACTTGGATAGAAGGAAGTTTCTCTGTTCACCTGTGAAAGAGGGGAGCTTTGAGCAGTCTATCTGTCCCTGGAGGAGTGGTTCCAGCCCAGAAATTAGTAGTTTATTGGCCATTTTGGGCTAATTTCTATCTCTTTCATTTCCATGCTATAAAAACTGCATTTGCATGGTTTTGCACACCGGACAGTGCCAGTTAGCTAGGGTTAAATTATTCCCGGCTCCACTAAGTCTCGTCTTCATTTTTTCCCTTGAAACTAGTCTAACTTTCAACATAAGCACTCAAAAAGCATCCTATAGCCCAGCACTTGCTCAGACCTAATAGTAAGCACTAATATACCCTGACACTTGATTGTCCAGGAGGGCAAGGCTCTTTATTCACCCCTCACCAACCAAGCAACTAAGCAGCTCACCCTACTATTCAGGCATGACCAAAGGGCAATTTCAGGTGTACTCTCCAGTCCAGCTGGTGAATATGGGTATCCTGAGGCAATGTTACAACTGCCTCATGTACACAGACAACCCTCTCCTCCTACCACAAAACACTAACATATGCGAGAGATGCAATTATGCAGCCAAAATGCATCTATAAATATGTTGTAAGTAGTTACTATGTAAATTGTTAATCGCTATGTAATCCAATGTAACTACTGTCTGTTTATTTTAACTGTGGAGCTTTTCTCCCCGGGCCTCCGCTGAAAATAGACCTACATCCAGTTGGACACTCCCGGTCAACAAATATAAATAAAATAAATAAAATAAAATAAAATAAAATAAATGGAGGCTAAGCTGTCTCCACCCAAGACTGGAACAGACAGTCAAGAGGAGAAGGTTAACACTTGCACCACACTTCCAGCCACACATAGACCTACTAAACCAGCACTGGCAAAAAGTACACATAAATACACAAAATCATACTCAGAGGTGAAAAAACATACCTAACACACTAGTAATAGGTGACTCTATAGTCAGGCACACTGACGTCCCACTCACTAGGCTGGACAAGCAGAAGGTTACTGTTAGCTGCCTGTTGGGAGCCAGAATCTGCCACATAACACAAGCAATCAGGTCACTCCAGAACAAGTACAAATATGACCCTGTCATTGTTCATGTTGGTGTGAATGACCAGAGACGTACCTCCCTGGACTACCTGAAAAGAGACATGAAAGAGCTCTCTGGTCATGTAGCCCAGGCTGGTATGACCCTGAGTAGCATCCTGCCCTCACCAACTATGATACCTCAGTATAAAGAAAAAAATGATCAATTTAAACAATTGGCTAAGCTTCTGGTGTCATTCAAAGGGGATCCAGTGTCCGTCAGCCTGGGATGACATGCTCGACAAGCCATGTTGCTTCGCATGAGATGGTTTGCACCTGTCACCCCTAGGCTTTTGAATACTGGCCAAGGCTCTTTATGCCCCATAGTGCCTTTTTTAGGCAAGGCTCAAAGTCAAACCCACCTCCGTAAACAGCACAATTAACAAAAAACTGAGGGTTATGCTACTCAATGCCAGGAGTTTAAATCTCAAAATGCATGCACTCGAAGCATTCCTCAGTATGGAGAATGTCGATATCTGTGCAGTAACTGAAACCTGGTTCAAGGATCCAGAGAAAACCCCAGCACTACCAGGCTACAACTCATACCACACATTTCAACCACAGAATATGGACCAAAACACAAAAGGAGGGAGTGTATCCATATTCATCAAGGATACCTACACCTCTAGGTTAGTGGCGCAGCATGACACCTCTGAGATCATCCATGTGCAACTAACATCAGGTAAATCTGCAATGCAAATTGTGGCCTGCTACAGATCACCCTCCATGACCCAGGACCACCACTCCACCTTTCTGGAGACACTGGAAAACATGAAGGTCCTACCGAACACCCTGATATTGGGCGATTTCAATTACCCTACCATTAAATGGGAAAACTACTCGAGTACAAATTCCCAGGCCCAGCGCTTCCTGCAATTCATCAACTCAAATGCCCTGGATCAGCTGGTAAACACCCCTACCAGAGGTGAAAAAATATTGGACCTGGTCATCACAAACATGGGCGATAGGTGTTCCACACTGGACGTCAACCCATCACTGGTTAGTTCAGACCATAAACTAATCACTCTGGATGTCCACAGCCAGCACCACCCCCAACTAAGAAAACCACAGTAAAAAACTTTTCTAAAGCAAACTTCACCTTACTTAAGACAGAGGCGGTAAGTTTCACAGCCCCCACGCTAAAGGAAAATGCCGTCCAAGATGCAGAAACCTTTACAAATGCACTCTATGAGCACCTACAAGGACGCATGGATCATGCCATCCCTAGCAAAACCAGGAAACCAGTCTGGTGGACCCTTGCATAAACAGGCTATACAATAAAAGGAGGAAACTAGTTCAGAAAAAAAGCAAATCCCAAGAAGGAAAGACATCCCTGATCAGTATCAGTAAGAAACTAAAGTCCCTCATAAAATCATCCAAGGCTAACTTCGAAAGAAAAATAGCCAAGGATTCAAAAGATAACCATAAAGCCTTCTTTAGCTATGTTAAGAATCTAACTGGCAACTCACAGATATGCACTGAACTAGTGTAAAATAGCACAAAATATACTGAACCTACTGATATTGCCAACATCCTGGCAGATAGATTCAGTGCAAACTTCAACCCCCTCTCACCCCCAAAAGGGCCCACAACAATACCGGAAAAGTGTAGTGTCCCGGAAATCACAGACGCATGGTGAAAATAGCCCTTTCAAAAGCCAAAATCACATTGTCAATGGGGCCAGATGGTGTCCCAGGCTGCGTCTTGCACGAACTACAGAATGAACTAACCCCCCCCCCCCACCTAAACACGCTGTTCAACCTCAGCCTCTCCACAGGCTACATGCCCATAGAATGGCACACAGCAACGGTTATTCCACTCCACAAAGGAGGGGCCAGAACTGACCCTGGTAACTATCGCCCAATAAGCCTGACAAGCCTGGTCTGCAAGGCTATGAAGCGCATCATCATGGTCCTCATTAACAAAGACATTGGGAACCTCCAAACACTTGACCCGACACAGTTTGGCTTTGTTAAGGGCAGATAATGCCTACTAAACCTGGTTGACTTCTTCGAGACAGTCACCAAGGCCATAGATGAGGGAAAGGTTGTTCACACAGCCTACCTTGACCTCGCCAAGGCTTTCAACACCATTCCCCACTCGAATATTACAGAAAAACTCACCAGCCTGAACATAAACCCCTATGTCATGGGATGGGTTGCCAACTGGCTTACAGACATAACTCACACGGTAAGAATAGCAGGCTACAGGTCCGACTCTAAACCAGTCACAAGTGGTGTCCTGCAAGGCTCAGTCCTAGGACCTCTACTGTTCAGCATATACTTCTCAGAAGTACAGGCAAACACAGGAGAACTATGGCTAACCAAGCTCGCCGATGACTGCAAGCTGGGAGCCATAATTGACTCTCCAGCTGACATGGACATCCTCCAAAAGGGCCTTACTGAGACAGTCACCTGGTGTCAAAGTCATGGCCTCAAGCTAAATGCCAAAAAATGCATAGTCATCCCATTTGGGAAAAACAAAACACCCACGAATTACCACATAGGTGGCAGCCCCCTTAATACAGAAGAGGTAATAAGAGATCTGGGGACCCAGGTAGATAGTAATCTCTCCTTTGACAATCATATTGCCAAAGTAGTTAGGAAATCCTTCTATGTGGCCCATCTAATTATTAAAGGGTTCGCATCTAGAAATAAAGAGGTTATAGTGCCCTTCTACTCGTCACTCATCAGACCCATCATAGAGTACAATGCCCCATTTGGGATGTACATCACAAGACATTTCCAACAGCTGGAGAGACCACAAAAGTACCTCACCAAGAGGATTACTGACCTCAAACATATGTCCTATGCAGCCCGATTGAAAAAACTCCGGTTGTACTCAGTGGCATATCGCTTACTCAGAGGTGATCTCTGCCTGACTTACAAAGTCATGTCCAACTCAGAATTGATGGACATGCTCCACCTAAAGAAATCCAAGTCACTGCAAGCCACATGCTCTAGTGAGTTAAACCTCACCACAACAATAAATAGAACATGCTGGAGGGATAGATTCCTGTCACAGAGACTCCCCATGCTTTGGAACAAAATTCAAAACTACATTAGGCAGAGCCCCTCACTAACACTCTTCAAGAGAAACCTTGATGAGTGGATGGGTAACAGAAAATACACCCCTGGGATCACTTCATTGGCTCTGCTTGACAGAGGATCAGTTAATTAATCAATGGGGTGGTGAAAGTCGACACACTCTGGCTAGGCTTATAAATGCCCTCGGGCAGATAGCCTAATACCTACCTATGAACCTATGAACCTATCACATGATAGTCGTAGGTTAGTTTCAGTCATCTGGTGAAGTTATCTACCATTGTTAGACTTGCATTTTCTTATCTGTGATGTTGCTTAGCATATACCTGTACTGCTGACAGACTAATTTGAAATGTGTATATTTATCCATTGTGTACTGTGATCCTACTTTATTATCAAGGAACACACATCTACCATTGGTCCTACATATCCAGGTATGACTGCTACACAGTTTGGCATGTTGCACCGTGATGCACATAGGTAGATATGTGATTTTTTGCATTTCAACATGACTGGAAAGCATCCCAACTTTCCATTGTTTGTATTGAACAATATGCTGTCTGTACAACTTATCTGCCCATATTATTTTTTCCAACCTTTGGCTGTCATGTGTTGTGCTATTTGGTGTATGGGTGTGCCTGCCATGATGTTTTTTCCTCTTTCTGTAGGTTTCAAGGTTTCCCTTTCCTTATAGTCTTAAAAAAAATGGGGCCTATTTTCCCACCAAAAAAATGCATACCCCCCCCCTGATTTTCCGTCAGATTTTCCTTCTCAAACATCCCTCTAGTGTATCTCTTTTCCTCGCCCATATCTCACAACTTCTTTTCTATCTCCTGCTTTTCTTGGGGTGTGTTTGTTACTTGTGTTCCCCACACAAGTCCTGAACCCATTATTAACAAGTGTTAGCTGTGGCAATGTGGTCATGGTTGCCCATCACCTTAAATTTTTTGTATTAGTAAATTTATGGATTCCATCAGACTACATAAGTCCAAGACAATACATTTCATTAACTTGTATTATGGAGATATCTGTAGTTGTCTCTGAGCTTACTGTGAAGAGTGCTGTCAATACATATATTTATATTACAAATGGCATTGCAGCTTTGAAGCACATGTTTTGTGTTAGTGGATGAATTACAGAAATATCGATAGTTGTCTGTGATGTTTCTGGGTCTATTCCTGAAAATGTATGCTATGAATAGCATGCAGCTTACATTGGGACATTGGGATAGTTGGCATGTTCTTTCTCGTATCATAATAAAGGCAGTTACATTTTGTAGTTGTCCTTAACCTTATCATACAGATTTTGTAAAATACACACACACACACACACACACACACACACGCACACACACACACACACACACACACACACACACACACACACACACACACACACACACACACACATATATATGTGTGTGTGTGTGTGTGTGTGTGTGTGGATTCACTTTAGAAGCTCGAAATACTGCAATATCGAATTACAGTATTTCGCACCCATAAAGTTGAATCCCGGAAAGAACAAAAACTCAGAAGTCTGAAATTCAAAATCTTGCATACCGGAGATTTTGAATTACTGCTTCTGCTGGACACAAACACACACCTTCCTCCCCACACACAAACACAAGCTGTGTCCTACATAAAAGCAGGGGGGCAAACCCCCATGCACCCCCCACACCCCCCCACTTATATATTCTAACTCCAAGGTCCCACTACATACAAAAGCACACAAAAACACCACCACACAAACTACATTCTCCTCGCACGCACACACACACACACACACACACACACACACACACACACACACACACATCACAGTAACAAAACACACTAACACACACCACAGCCCCTACCCAAAACCCTTAACACATAAGCACTTACCTGAATCCATAACCACAGCGAAACACCAGCAGCGCTAATTCAAAATCTCCAGTATTCGAGATTTTGAATTTCGCACTTCTGAGTTTTCGTTCTTTCAGGGATTCGACTTTATGGGCGCAAAATACTGAAATTCGATATTTCAGTATTTCGAGCTTCTAAAGTGAATCCATATATATAAATATATATATATATATATATATATATATATATATATATATATATATATATACATACACATATGTCTGTATAGTTATCAGGATGCTTGAATTGTAATCATCTTTCTGTAACTTTGTAACTGTACAAAGTGATTGGACAATCATTTCTTACTATTTACAGATTACTTGCACATTTCTATAATGCGCAGTTCATATCATAATGCTCCATTGTGTGCTAAGCTTTTTTGAGTTTCTTGTTGTACATTTACATATTACAACGTTATCCACAAGATATCAGCATAAAGTGCCAGATTCTGTAAACTTTATGAGATGCAGCCCAGTCTTTCTGATTTATATGTCTTTAGATTACTGACCTATTGAGGAAGTTACTTTAACAAAACTGTTTTAGCAAGCATGTAGGCAGTGTTGTGGTGAGAATTAATCAACAGGGATATTGATCTACAGTTATTAAAAATTAAATTCCTTTCTTTTAAGCTGAAATTTCAGCAATCATGTCACTGATTGTTAACCACAATTTATGTTTATTAACACGCATCTGCTATAATTTTAAAGCATTAATATATACACAGAATTACAATCTGCATACAGAATACTGAAAACTAAACTGTCACTTTTACAAGCAGTAACTGTGACCTGTTGTAGCTCTATTTTCTTAGAGATTGGGTTTTCTAATGCATTATTGTTGACAAACCTAAACAGTCCAGAAACTCTAAACTGATTCTATCAGAGGTAGATTGCAAATTGTCTTTACTATAAAGCTTGACATAAAAGTGTTAGAACACTTCATTAATCTATTTGGATGGCCACTCGAGGTACCATACTGAGAAAAAAAACCCTATGTCCTAGTTGACCTTGTTTCAAATAGCATCTCAGATGACTGATGGGGTGGGTGGGAGGGATAGAATTTACTGTCCCTACTGGGAATCTCCTTTATTTATTTCTGGTGGAGGTTGGGGGCATCACCTTTAAGAGGCCTGGACCAATAAGAACGTAGGATGATAACATGGCTGAACTGCTTTGAAGGTGGATAAAATGCTACATACCCCCACTGCATGCCCAACACTCAGACCTTACTATGGGAACCATGATGGAGTAGGTCAAATGGAAAACCCACTGGCAGATGCATTCAGCTAGACCTCCAAGAAACCCTTGTGCCAACCCCCACCCTTTCAGAAGAAGTTCAGGGGGTTAGGAGGTGGCTGGTAATCCCAATGATGAATGTGGATCACTGAGTAGGAAGCATTATTATGAAGCAGTGGGGAGAAAATACCAACCACGAAAAATATCTTTATTTGGGAAGTAAGGAGAGTGTACCCTTATTTAATTGGGTACAATATATTTAGCTTGTCCCTTTTTGAGTCTAAATCCAAAAACTCTACCAGGCTAGAACCCTCTATCTATGATTGCAGATGAACTTTTCTAACAGACTATCTCTGGATATCAAATAAATTTCCGATAATTCTTGATGACAATATGCTTATCTATCCACCACATCCCACTCCATTATAAAATCCAAACTTGGTAAGGAATTTAGCCTTCTCTCCATTCAGTTACACAAATTCAAACATATCACTACAACAAAGTTCTGATATTTAGGATACATCAAAAACTCTTAAAAGTCCTCAGTAACTTATATTCCTATCATCTTAAACTCTTTCTGTGAAAAAACACCCCATGCATAGATACATAGCGATCTGGTTTGAGCTCAATAGTACAGCAAAAAGCTAAGGCCAAAAAGGTAAAGTTTAAGCTAGAAAGATGTCTCATTTCTTTGCCCCAGAGATTAGGAAAACAATACAATATGTAAAGGTATAATTTTTCCCAGGCTGGAGCACAGACTTCCAGTCACTGTAGCTGCCTTTATAAAGTAACTTCTTAAGCATCTTAGGCTATCACCTTCAGTCTGTGCCTCATAGTGAGCCAGCACTTAAAATATTTTCCATCAAATTAAGCTGAAGTAACATTTAAGGACTTAAATTATGGGCGTCTCTGCCATCAGTTATTAAAAATCTTTCACTCAACACAGATTTCCAAAGGAAAAAATCAACCGGTTCTTAAAAGATAAAAACCTCACCTCGGCCTAAGCAGGTGTCACCTGAAAATGTCAATCATTTTCCAGTATTTATAATGTATCTTTCCAAAATGTCTTTTATGATTCCATGCATGTCCTATCAACTCTTGAAGTTACTTCCCACCTATTTGAATCATTCCACTCTCTGATTTCTTACTTAACTATTTACATCCATTCTTTTTTTTCATTGTCTTTTCTTACTCTATTCCACTAACATTCGAAGTGTTTCACCATTTAATTTTCCATCAAATGAGTATGTAATAGGCTCTTTACTTTTGCATATAAACATTTCAGAAATTGATGTGCATTTTATTTTTAATGAAAATATGTTTGACATATGATTTATATATTTTCTGCTTATTAAGTATATATTGTTCATAGGTTCATAGGTTGGTATTAGGCTATCGGCCCTAGGGCCTATACAAGCCTAGCCATAACAATTCCCTAGCTATTTCTTCCCATACTATTTACTTCCCTGGACCCCTGTCTAGCAGGATGACTGACGTGATCTCCGGGGTGAATTTCCTTTCTCCCATCCAATCATCAAGGTTCCTTTTGAAGAGGGCCAAGGATGCACTCTGCTTGACATTTATGGGCAGTCTATTCCAGAGTCTGGGGAGTCTCTGGATCAGAAACCTATCCCTCCAGCATGTCTTGTTTATTGTGATGACAAGGTTTAGATCCTTGGAGCGTGTGGCTCTGAGGGATTGGAATTTCTTTATGTGTAGCATGTCCAACAGCTCTGGGTTTGACATGGCCTTGTATGTTAAGCAGAGATCGCCTCTGAGTAGACAATATGCGACAGAGTATAGCTGGAGTTTTTTAAGGCAGTCAGCATAGGGCATCTGCTTTAGACCTGTGATTCTTTTAGTGAGGTATTTCTGCGGCCTTTCCAATTGTTGCAGGTGTCTTGAGAGGTACATACCAAATGGGGCGTTGTATTCTATAATGGGTCTAATGAGGGATGAGTACAGTTGGACAATGACCTCCTTTCTTCTGGATGAAAAGCCCTTAGTGATGAGGTGTGCCACATAGAAGGATTTCCTGACTGTTGTGGTGATGTGGTTATTGAAGGTGAGACCACTGCCCACCTGTAACCCTAAGTCTCTTATCACACTTTTGGTGTTTAGTATACTGCCACCTATGTGGTAATTCATGGGTACATGCTTTTTCCCAAAGGGGATAACTATACATTTCTTGGCATTGAGCTTGCGCCCATGGCTCTGGCACCAACCATCTGTTTCTCTAAGGCCCTTTTGTAGAGTATCCACATCATTTGGGGATTCAATAATGGCTCCCAGTTTGCAGTCATCTGCAAACTTTGTTAGCCAGAGTCCCTTAGTGTTGGCCTGTACTTCAGTGAAGTAGATGCCAAACAAGAGCGGTCCCAGGACTGAACCCTATGGTATTCCACCTGTCACTTGTCTGTAGCTGGATTTGGAGTCAGCTACTTTTACAGTGTGGGTTCTGTTAGTAAGCCAGATGGCAACCCATCGAATGATGTAGGGATTAATGCCCAGTTTAGTAAGGTGATCTATGATTCTAGAGTGGGGGATGGTGTCAAAGGCCTTGGCGAGGTCCAGATAGGCTCTGTGGACTGCCTTACCCTCATCCATGGCTCTGGAGACTGATTCAAAGAAGTCAATCAGGTTCAGGAGACAAGATCGGCCCTTCACGAACCCAAACTGGGTGGAGTCCAGTGTTTGATGGTTGCCAATATCTTTGTTTATAAGTTCCATGATAATACATTCTATGGCCTTGCAGATCAGGCTTGTCAGATTGATGGGGAGGTAGTTCCCGGGATCCAAGGTGGATCCCCCCTTGTGGAGTGGGATAACTGTAGCTGTGCGCCACTCAGTGGGCACGAAGCCTGAGGTAAGGGTATGATTAAACATGACACTTAGGTGAGGTGCCAGTTCATTTTGTAGTTCATGGAGTACACAGCCCGGGATGTCATCTGGACCCATGGATGCTGTATTCTTAGCTTTGGAGAGTGCATTTTTTACCTGTTTGGCCATTTTTACCAGAATTTGGCAATCTTCCGGTATTGAGATAGACCGTTTAGGGGGTGAGAGGGGGGTGAAGTTGGCACTGAATCGATCTGCCAAGATATTGGCAATATCCTTGGGATCAGTATATTTAATGTCATTCTGTTGTATCTCAGAGCAGATCTGAGCATTGCTATGTAGATTCTTGACATAGTTATAGAATGCCTTGTGGTTGTCTTTGGAATCTTTGGCAATTTTATTTTCGTAACTAGCTTTGGAGGATTTTACGAGGGATCTCAGCTTCTTACTGAGGCTGGTAAGGGAATTTTTTGCATTGTGGGATTTTCCTCTTTTCTGCAACAGTTTCTTCCTTTTGTTATAAAGTGTGTTTATGTCAGGGGACCACCAGATCGGCTTCCTTTTTTTGGAGGAGAACATCTTGGTTCTATATGGGATGGCACGATTCATGCATGAGTGGATGTTCTCGTACAGTGCCTTAGTGTAGGACTCAGCAGTCAAACATTCAGTTCCTGTCTGCATGGGTGTCATGAAGTTTGCCAATTCTGACTTGAGTAGCATGAAGTTGGCTTTGGAGAAGTTTTTTATGGAGGTTTCCTTACTGGGGATTGGGGGTGGGATGTGGATGTTTAGGGTGATTAGCTTATGGTCTGACCTGACCAATGAGGGGGTGACCATAGGTGCGGAGCATTGATTTCCACTGTTGGTAATTACCAGATCTAGGATACTAGAGCCTCTGGTGGGACTATGGATTAGTTGATCCAGGGCGTTGGAATTTATGAATTCCAAGAACTGTTGGGCAAAGGTGTTGGTACACGAGTAGTTTTCCCAGTTAATGGCAGGGTAGTTGAAATTACCCAGTATTAGAGTGTTTGGTTGCATCTTAATATTTTCCAGTATGTTTAGAAAGGTGTAGTGAGAATCTTGGGGCATGGTGGGGGATCTGTAGCAAGCAACAATTTGGATTGCAGTCTTACCTAGTGTTAGTTGCACCTGGAGAATTTCAAATGCATTTTGTTGGGCAACTAGCCTGGTGGTGTGAATATCCTTGGTGAATATGTACACTCCTCCACCTTTAGTGTTTCGATCCTGGTTTGGTGGCTGAAAAGTGTGGTAAGAGTTGTAGCCTGGTATTGCAGGGGTGCTCTCTGGAGCCTTGAACCGAGTCTCAGTTACTGCACAGATATCGATGTTCTCCATTTTTAGGAGTGCCTCGAGAGTGTGCATTTTTAGGTTTAGACTTCTAGCATTGAGTAGCATTACCTTCAGATTTTGCATGCTTGTACCTGTTATGTGGTGGTTTTGTCCTTTGAACTTTGCCTAAAAAAGGCACTATAGGGGTGGCAAGAACCTTAGTCAGTAACCTGAATCCCAGGGGCGACAGGTGCAGACCATCTCTGGCAAAGCAGATGTTTATCAAGTATTTTACTTTTGCGTGTATGTGGAATGTCTGACCTGCATGAAATATACCTGTATATGTTATTTACAATTCTTAATATGGGATATATGCAACTATTTCAAATTTCGTTCATTTTTTGAATTAATTAATAGTCATCTCACATGGATGAATTTGTTAATATCCTACACCCAAGTATATATAATGCAAGCCAGTTGACATAAACTTTGAATTCACTGAATGACTACTGAAGGTGTCTGTAACACTTAGGACTCACTTTTTTCCACCATTATCCTTATGTATAATTTCCTGTAATTTAAGCTTTTATCTACAATTACTTTAATATTCTTTCATTGTGTGTATGCTATGATTATGTCACAGACAATTAGCACATAGGACATCTCTAATTAGTAGTTATACATGTCCCCCTACCTGTAGCATCTCCTAATAAACAAAAGAGTAGTTGCTGGAGGCACAAACAGTTCTGGTAAAACACAGTCTTTAATAATATAGAATCCACATAGAAAGCAATAAAACACAAGTGCTAAAAACACTTTCGCCTCTAGACTTCTTCAGGTGAATAGTGAATGCAGCATAATATATCTTTTAATCAAAAAATACATATTATGGTGCATTCACTATTCATCTGCTTTTCTATGTGGATTGTACGTTATTAAAGATTGTGTTTTACCAAAACTGTTCATGGCTCCAGCACCTACTCTTTTGTTTATCATTGGATTTAGTTTTGTTGCTGCTGAATTTATCACCGGTACTAGAGCGTCTTCTGCATGGAGACATGAGTGAATGGGCGTACCTTCATTGAAGGTTGTGCATCAGGGCTGGTAACTTGGCACGTAAAAATTAACTATCAATCATTAGTGGACCGGAGTTCCGCTGTGCCGACCCCTAATCTGGAAAAGCCGAAAGACTCAACAACAACCTAGTTTTTCTTTTTCTACCCGTAGCATCTCGAAGCAGTGAATTCCTGAATATTAGAACTATGTATTGAGTAAGTGTGCATCAGTTGTCTAAGCATACCAGCCTATGTCCTGATGCTTTTCTCCTAAGAAGTCCCAAAAAACAAAAGGCATTCCCAGTCAAACATGTAACACACTATTAATAATAAAATGCAAAGGTTTTCATACCAGTTCTTTTTATAGTAATTAGGCTCTTGTCATGGAAAGTGGTGTTTATGATTCTAAAATGTGTAGTTTTTTACTCTAATTACATCAGTGGAAATATATGTATTGCATTTTAAAAATATATATTTTTATGTACTGCATGTTGACTTCCTGTCCATTTACTTCCTAATTCAGTGTCTTCAATTGGCACTTACTGATAATGTCAAAAGTGATGCAAACAGCATGTAGTTCAATGTCTCAAGGTATTGAATTGAAAGAAGTTCCTTTATGCCAGAAACAGGCATTAAAAGTCTATACATTTTTGATGCCATTGAATGTTATTATTTATTCTGAGCATAGCCAAAATGCAGCCAAGGACTTGATGGGTCAACTGAGTCGAATTGATGCTCTCCAGCACAACAGTTCCAGTATTTCAAAAATGGTTTTAGTGTCAGGAAGTCAGGTCTGACATACTGCTGGAACTGCATAACCATGAAGCTGTCTACGACTTGTCAATCATAACTACATGCTGCCTGCCCAAGATGAGGAACAGGCTTGCAGAGCCACCACTACACCAGGAAATTAAATCTAATTTTGAAAACAGAACACTGGGAGCCATCCTAACATGAGTTTGTGGATGGCTCACACTACACCAAACTATGCACATTCAAGTGCAGATTCTCTCCCCCCACCAACTCCAGAAGCCTGCAGAACAGCTCCATCTATAGATAGAACTTGGTATTGCAAGTGGACTGGCTTACCGCCAGGTGCTGTTAGCAGTACCTGTTCTCAAATACAGGTGGGGCTTCTGGCTTTCTGAGTAGCCCATTCAGTTCATTGAACTTGTTTATTCATAGGATCATAGGAGATTACTAGGCTAATGGCCCTGGGGCCCTTACAAGCCTAGCCAAGAGTTTATCCTCAAAAGAAACCTTAGTCAGTACCTGTCCCCCCTGTCAATGAGGTGCACAGGTGGAACCCCTGGGACAAATATGTGGTTTCCCATCCACTCATCAAGGTTGAGCTTGAAGAGGGTCAGTGAGGTACTCTGTTTGACATGTATGGAAAGTCTATTCCAGAGACAGGGCATCCTCTTAGAGACAAACCTGTCTCTCCAGCAGGTTTTGTTGATGTTGCATATTAGATTTAGGCCTTTTGAGTATGTAATGCATGGGGTGTTAGACTTATAGATATGGAGCATCTCTAGTAGGACAGGGTCCAATATTGCCTTATAGGCAAGACACAGATCACTTCTGAGCAATCTGTATGATACAGAGTAGATTGATAGTGATTTGAGTCTGTTCACATAGAACAAGTGTTGGAGGCCATGGATTCTTTTTGTGAGATATTTCTGTGGCCTTTCCAGTTGGTGCAGGTGTTTGGAGAGATACATACCAAATGAGGCATTATTATTATTGGCCTAATGAGGGAGGAGTACAGAGAGGTAATAACCTCATTTTTTCTTGATGCAATCCCTTTACTTATGAGATGAACCAAGTAAAAGGCTTTTCTGACCACTGCCGCTAGATGATGGTCAAATATGAGATTGCTGTCATCCTGAGTACCCAGGTCTCTCACCGCAGGTTGTGTGCTTAGGGGGTTGCCGTTGATGTGATAATCAGTAGAGGCCATGTTTTTGCCAAATGGTATGATAATGCATTTTTTTGTGTTTAACTTAAGACCATGACTGGCACCAGTCATTTGTTGCTGTGAGACCTTCTTGCAGTATGTTATCATCATTTGGGGAGTCAATGACATCACCCAACTTAAAGTCATCCACAAACTTGGTCAGCCATAGGCCTTTTGTTCTGGACCTCTGAGAAGTAGATGGCAAACAGTAGGGGCCCTAAGACAGATCCTGGGGAAACACCACTAATGACAGGTCTGCTGTCGGAGGTGGAGGCACCTATTTTGAACTTGTGTGTCCCATCAGTGAGCCAGTTTGCCACCAGCCTGATGAAACAGGGATTTACGCCAAGCTGTGTTAGCTTTTTGATGATGCCAGATTGGGGGATTGTGTCAAAGGCCTTGGCCAAATCAAGGTAAGCTGTATGTACTGACTTTCCATTTTCCAGGGTCTTGCTGACAGTCTCAAAGAAGTCAGGTTCAACAGGCAAGATCTGCCCTTGACAAATCTGAACTGGGGGGGGGGGGGAATCAAGTGCTTGGAGATTGCCTATGTCCTTGTTTATGAGGTCCATAATAATATGCTCCATAGCTTTACAGATCAGACTTGTCAAGCTAATGGGGCAATAGTTTCCAGGGTCAGTAGTGGCACCACCTTTCTGCAAGGGGATGACAATGGCAGTTCTCCACTCTTCTGGAATGAAGCCTGTACTTAGGCTGTGTTTGAAAAGGGTGCTCAATGGTGAAGTTAGTTCTTGCTGGAGATGGTGCAGAATACATCCTGGGATACTATCAGGTTCCATGGAAGCTGTGTTCTTTGCCTGGGATAGGGTCTTTAACACTTGATATATGGAGATGTGAGGTGTAGGACAAGTATCGGGGATGCTGAATGGGCCTTTGGGTGGGATAAGGAGGTGAAGTTTGCACTGAACCTATCAGCTAGTAGGCTGGCTAATTCAACAGGATCAGTAGGTTCATAGGAGGTTACTAGGCTTTAAGCCCTTACATGCCTAAGCATGTTATACCCAAGGTACCCTAAATGATCTTGGTTAGTTGGGCATTATTAGCAGAGAGAGTCAAGGTCAGCCCTGACTACCTCTGTCCGTGAGGCATATAAGCACCACCCCTGGAATGAATTTGCAGTGTTTCATCCAGTTGTTCAGGTTGTACTTGAATATTGTCAGTGAGGAACTCTGCTTTAAGTTAATTGGGAGTCTATTCCAAAGGACTGGCAATCTCTGGGAGACATAGCTGTCTCTTCAGCATGTGTTGTTGTCACAGGCTAGGTTAAGATCCCTGGAGCAAGTGACTCTTTGTCCCATTTGATTTCCAGGTGTGCAAAATTTCCATTAGGTCAGGGTCGGAGACTGCCCTGTAGGCTAGGTACAAGTTGGCTCTCAGCAGTCTATAATATACAGAATACAGTGACAGGGCTTTCGGTCTATCTGTGTAAGACATGGTTTGGAGACCTTGAACTTTCCTTGTGAGAAACCTCTGTGGTCTCTCAGGCTGCTGCAGGTTGTCTGGTGAGGTACATGCAAAAGAGGGAATTATACTCCATTAGTGGTCTAATGAGGGTTGAGTACAGTGGAGTTATATAATCCTTAGACCCAGATGTAATGCCCTTACTTATGAAATGCTTCTGGCTTTCCTTATCACTGTGGAAACATGGTGATCAACATTTAGATTTCTATCCACCTGAGTTCCCAAGTCTTGTACCAGTGGGTGCTGTCAGTACTGTAATTAGCAGGGTATTCCTCTTTGCCAAAGGGAATAATAATGCAGGTTTTTGTATTTAGTTTTAGTCAGTGGCTTTGGCACCAGTTGTTTGTCTGTGTTGGCTCCTTCTGTAATACATTAACATGATTGGGGGACTCAATGATTGATTCCAATTTGCAGTTATAAGCAAACCTGGTAAACCACAGGCCATCGACTTTAACCTGGACTTCTGAAAACTAGATTCCAAACAGTAATCCTTGTGGTATGCCACTGGTGATGGGTCTACTGGAAGAGGTGGGATCCCCCTTTAACAGTGCATGTCCTGTCTGTGATCCAGTTGCCTACCCATTTTGTGATGTATGGGTTAATTCCCAGCTGGGAGAGTTTCTCAATGATACCCTAGTGGGGAATTGTGTCAAAAGCCTTGGCTAGGTCAAGATAGGAGGCATGCACTGGCTTACCTTCATCCAGGGCTTTTGTGACATTCTCAAAGAAGTCTATCAGGTTGAACAAGCATGATCTACCCTTAACAAAGCCAAACTGGGTTGGGTCAAGAGTTTGAAGGTCACCTATGCCCTTGTTGATAAGGTCCATGATGATTCTTTACATGGCCTTGCAAATGAGGTTGCTTAGGCTTAATAGTCTATAGTTCCCAGGATCAGTAAATGGGGGTTGCTATTGCTGTTCTCCACTCTGCTGGAACATAGCCAGTTCTCAGGCTGTGGTTAAAGAGACTGCCAGGTGGTTCCACTAGGTCTTGGTTTAGATGCTAAGTAAGCAGCCTGGTTTGTTGTCTGGTCTCATTAATGCCATGTTTTTGGTCTTGGAGAGCATAGATATGACCTGCTCTCTAGAGATACTAGGGAGGGGACTAATGTCAGGAATGCTTTGGGGCTTGGTTGGTGGAGACAAGGGTTTGGTTGGTGGGGACAGGGGGGTGAAGTTTCTGCCAAATCTGTTGGCTAGCAGGTTGTCAATTTCCTCAAGTACAGTATGAGTGATACCTTCCACAACTAGTTAGGCACATATCTGGAAATTCCTTTTTAGATTTCTGACATATCTAAAGAATGCCTTGTGGTTATATTTAGCTAAGAATGCTATTTTAACCTTGTAATTAGCTTTATAGGACTTTGGAAGATATCTGAATTGCTTATTCAAGCTGTGGGGGAATTTTATTCTCTGCTGAGTCAGTTCTCTTTTGCCCTTAGACATCAGTTTCTTCCTCTTGTTTTATAACCTATTTATATTTGAGGTCCATCAGGGCAGCTTGTTTTTTCGAAAGGACCTGGTTTTGATCTGGTCAGGTACAGCTGGGTCTATGCAGTTATTTAGGTGTTTATACAAGGCATTTGTGTACACCTCTGAACAGGAGTAATTGCTGACTGTGTATGCAGGGGGTTTGAACATTTTTATACTATCACTTAGTAGGCTGCAGTTGGCTTTGGAACATTTTTTTATTTTTTTTGCTCCTGTGGGGATGTCAGGTCCGATAGTGATCCCCCCATGTTGGTGAGTACTAAGTCTAGGATATTTGAACCCCTTGTAGGGGTGTGGGCAAGCTGTTCCAGGGCATTTGTATTGAGAAAGTCCAGAAACATCTGGGCAACCATGTTTGTGCTCATCTATGTTGCCCAGTTAATGGAAGGATAGTTGAAATATCCCATGACCATGGTGTTTGGCTGTATGGTGAGTGACTCCAGTATGTCCAGATAGGTGATATATTCCTCTTGCTCATGCAGGGGGACCTATAGCAAACAATGATGTGGTAGGATATTTTACCTATAGTTGTTGGACCTGGAGTAGCTCAAGTGAGTCATACTGTTTAAGCAGTCTTGAGGTGTACATAACGTTAATGAAGATGGATACACCTCTGCCTTTGGATTCTTCACATTCATTTTCATTCAGAGTACTGAATGTGTAGAAGGCATTGTAGCTTTGCACCACCAGGGTTCTCTCCGCAGCCCTGAACCATGTCTTAGTGACTGCACAGATATCAGCATATTACAGAGAGAGGAGTGCTTTTTCCTGTTTAGGGTCCTAGTATTAAGCAGCATAGTCTTGTGTTTGTTTCGATTGGATTTTGTTACATCAGAAATTTTTTTTTTGACATTGCCTAAAAAGGTAATATGGGGGAGGCAAGACCCTTTGCCAGTATCCAAAAGCCTAGAGGAGACAGGGAAGACCATCTCTGGCAAAGGAGCATGATCTGTTAACCATGTTCTCCCAGGCTGACAGATACTGGATCTCCCTGGATTGATACCAGAAGCTAAGCCAATTGTTGAAATCTATCATTTTTTGTCTATATTGTAGCATCTTCTTGGGTGAAAATAGAATGCTGCTTAGGGCTAGGGTCATACCTGTTTGGGACACATAATCTGAGAATTCACTCATGTATCTCTTTATATAGTCCAGAGAGGTACCTCTCAAGTCATTCACCCAACACGGACTATGATAGTCATAATAGCACTTGTTGTTGAGTGACTTGAGTGCATGTGTGATTTGATGGATCCTAGCACCTGACAGGCAGTTGACCATGACCTACTCCTTGCCCAGTCTGGTGAGGGGGGCATCTATGTGTCTCACTATCGAGTCACCTATGACCAAGACATTTGGTCTTGAGGTGTTTTTGCATTAGGGACTTATTTACTGAGACAGTTGTTTGTGTGTTGCCATATGTAGTGGCTTCTGTTCATGTTGAGGTGTGTGCAAGTAGTTTGTGCTTGGGAGGTCTCTGATTTTTTGGAAGGCTTCTAGTGAGTACCTTTGCATATGTGAATTAATGAGTTGTGACCTTACCTTGTATGAGAGGACAGGTGTGTGTGTGCTGACAACTAGTTTATGTCCTGTTTGTTGTTATGTGAGATAATTGATTCCAGTTTCAAAGTATAATTACATCTCTCACATTCTGTATTTGTTTGCTTTAGGAGTAAGTGCTTCTCAGTATTCAAGGCAGTTGCTGCATTGCCTCAGGATGCCCATGTCAATCAGGCTGGCTGGAGAAATGGTGGGACATTGACTGCCCATTATAGCAGGTTAATACCCTAAGTACTATTGGGGAGTAGAGAAGTAAGATCAGTTTTTGCTCTAGGATTAAAAAGGGGGCTTATTCTATTGAAAGTTGGGGTGAAAAGCTAGAAATGCTGCGCAGTGTGCAGCTGAGTTGCCTGTAGTACAACAGGGAAGCTTGGGAGGGTTTTATTGATAGACATCTAGGGAATAAGATTGTTCCCAGGTGTTTGCATCTATACAGTGCACCGCTAACCCCCACTGTGTGGTGCACAGCTACGTGCAAACATGAGGCTTAAATATAGGTGAAATTAAACACTTATAAGCTAATCGACCTATAGGAAATCAAACAATGACCCTTCCTCCAGCAATCTCCAGCTCAGACAATGCTGGATCCACACTCTTCTGCCACAAGGATGCGGGGGAGCCTTTTTTAATGTATGATGGACGGAATAGTCCCAAATTGTATCTATACAGACTAGATTCAGCAGGTCTAAGTAACTCTACAATGCAAAACAAGTGAATGAAGCGGCCACAAACAGTAAAAAAAGAAAGAAAATCATGTTGAAATTCAATTAAATTCAGTTGAAAAGTGGAAATAAACTCAAAATATCCTTATTGTCTTGCTTTGTGCTTTGAATGTCTTGGATTCAAGCAGAAACAGTCTAGACCTCTGGCAAAGGATCCCAAACATAGAGCAACCCTGGTTAATTGATTATCAAAAAAGTTAAGAATGCTGTTATGAGTTCCTTGCCTTACTTGATGTTAGTCATGGCAGCAACTTGAAATTCTTGCAGTCACTGCAAAATCAGAGTTATATGGTGAAGTACAGGGATTGTGCATTAAAAAAATTATTATTAAGGAAAGAATGTGGCAAGCTACATCAAAATGTTAGTAATTATATCTGTACTACCCTGCAGATTACTGCTTTTAAAGTTAAGCCCTTCCATGACCTTTAACAATGCATAATCACAATGATTGAACACATCAGGATTATAACTGAGTGACGTTCTTTAGACATATCTGCTTACATTCAATTTTATCAAAAAAACTAGTAGAAGCTCGCTGCACAATTATGCACTGTACATAAATATTTTAAAAAATGTAGAAAATCTGTATGTGTATTATCTACCTCTGCTAGAACTTAACTATATCTAGCAATACCACTGCAAAATATGTACTTATTTGTGGTGCCAGAACTTTCCAAGAGGATTGTCATTTCCAGTAAAAGTTTACACACAAAATTATAAACTAGAAAGAAATCTAAAATCTAAGTTTATTAGGCTTTAAGAATGACACAGAGCAGAAATAACAATGCTTCGTTCAAAAAACCCCACCAAATCAAGCTTTCAAACTGTTTATTGGTTTGAGATTTTTGTCAAAGCTTTGGGCAGATTATATCCCAGCACAGACTGACTATTAACAAATCATGTGGTTTGGCTAAAATATCTACAGATATGAGACACAGAAACTCAATTTTCCATTACCTATCCTCCACAAGTTTCCCTTTCCCTAGAATATAACTTTATTCTCTGCCTGATTACAGATGTATAATCCTATTTGATTTTTCCATAGCAAAGCTGCTTTATAATGCCTTAGGTTCAATGAACAATGCTAAACTGATAGCTTTTAACCAGATGCCTTAATGGAAAGTTGGGAATTGAGTCAAAACTATTCAATCCCTGAAAGGTATCTATTTAAATTTCTTGTTAGGTTTTAGTGTACCCGCCAATTTGCAGAAGTAGGAACAATGCAGGCGTCTCAAACATGCTGGCTTTAGACTTAGTGAAGGTCTGGACATAGTAGAAATGAAGTGAAGAGCCTATCAACATCCATAGATAACTTTTTTCACTTGTTAGTGAGACAGCAGGTCCACAAAGTTCAAGGCTGACATTATAACAAAGAAAAGGCACATTAAGTAAGCGTGTTAAGAAAATGCAAGCTACATCGGTTCAAGTGCATAGTCCTAGGGTTACCTGAAAAGATCTTTTGTGATGTACACAGCTTGTTTATTTTACAGTCTTCACCCTGTTTCTTAAGTAACTTTGCAATCAACTCGTGCTTGCAAAGCACCATAAGGAACCATATTAAAAGGAGGACTGACTACCGCCATTGTGCCAGACATTTGATGGACAGCCACTGTCTCTCCTTTGGACTAAGGTGGTGCATCCCCCAATCAGTCATACAATACACCCAGCAGCCTAAGTAGGCTGTTCTGCAAGACCATAACACAGTTTATAGTGAACCACAGTAACAAGCACATTGGCAACTTCCACACAATCCATCACGCACACTTAGGCTTTGACAAGGAAGGGTTCATGTCTGTTACACTCAATTGACCTGTATAACATAGTCACCAAAGCCATGGACAGGGGGTGACAATGCAAACCACCTACCTTGACCTGGGCTAACTCTGTGACAGTATAATCTCCCTGGCCATTATAGACATAGCACCCCCACATATGCATCACACTATAGGGGTATCACACTGGTGTGCTGACAGACCCACCTATTCCACATAAGTGAATCCACCTCAAGCGGTTGACCCATAACTATGTGTATAACCTGCTGTTCCATGTCTGGGCCTCTGTTATGTGTGATGTACACTCCTGAGGTGCATGTAACAGCCATTAACCTATGTCCGACCAGGTCTGTGGATGACTGCATGCTGTGTGCCATCACTGGATGCCCTAGTGATGTGAACATCTGCCCAGGAGGGTCTCACACAGACACATGACTGTTGCCAGACACATGGCCTCAGGCCACATAGCAGGACATGCAGTGTCAACCACTTTGGGGAGAGTGACATCCCCATATAGTATCACAGTACTAACAACATCCTAGGCATGCAATCATTCATGAGGGACCTGTGGACACAGGTCTTTGGCAACATGACATTTCAACACAAAGTTGCTCCCATTGTAAGTTACACCTTGTACATGGCCCATGTCATACATAAGGGCATGTCATCAAGGGACATGGGGTATAAACATCCCTGTATTCCCCCAATGAGGCCTATTATTGTGTATAATACCCTGTACGTCATTCACATCACATAGCACATGCAGCAGCTGGGGACATCACAGAGGTTCCCCACCATGGGATACCAGGGCATCAAACATCTACTATACACCAATAGGCTATAAGGGCAGCCCTCTACCTGGTTTCATACATACTTCTCAGGGGTGACCTCAGTGTAATATGCTAGGCAATCATGGACTCCACATTGCTGGGACTGCTGCATGAGTGGAACTCATGCTCCACTCTGTTAGCACACATACATAGACCCTCAATCTGGTGTGTGACATGAACTGGGCATGTTGGCAGCTCAGATGTGTGTGCTACACAATCAGCCTGCAGTGGAATGGGCACCCTGTCCACATCAGGCAGGGTAACTATTTACACCTTTGCAGGTGTAACCTGGATAACTGGATGGTTAACTGCACATACACCCTTGGAATACCACCTGTGTCCCTGCTGCACTGGGAAATCAGGTGCTGGCTTGCATAAACATGGGCTAACATCTGGCCTAGACATATGGCTTCTCAGGGCCCATAGCCTAGTAACTTCATATGGTAAAAGGAATACCAGATATGGACTGAGTGCTGTGACAGACTACATTGTTATGTGTCCACACCCATCACTGCCATCTACTGTTGGGTTTCCCCTATGGGCAATGTTACAGTACCATGTCATCTAGCCTACATCTGACAAATAGGTGAGTGGTAGTATAAGTGCATGTGGACATTCCAGCAACAGCTGTGCTACAAAATAACTGAGAGCAGTGCATATGTGGTGTAGGGTGCCCTCCTTGTATGTGTCTCACATCTGCAGTACCCAGATGTTTGCGGAATGTGTACACATGCCTGATAGATGTAGACCCCCTGCCAGACAAATATGGACACCGATTGGAAAATATGTGATGGTTGTCCCCAGAGTTTGGGGAATGTGTCTGTGACATGCCAGACCCCCTGGGAACACAGTATGGTACATTAATATATGTTACTGTATTAATTCCCTTACACTGTATGCTCAATATGTACACACTGCTCTGCAGAGCAAGTCCCCCCCCATTACTAGTGCCTATAACCTGCTATCATGCTGTGGGGGGGTCACCAGGTATGCTAGCCATAGATGCCAGGCAATGAGATGCAGGTGTGGAGTACACAGTGACCTAGACAGAGTATATGTCAGGAACTGTCAGGGACACCTGGACAATCTTTGAATTAAGCCTGTATGACATTCACAGACTGAGAGGGACTCACTGACAGTACATGATGTGATATGCCAGTTGTGTCTACCAGTACATACTGTCAGTATTGTACAACACACAATCCAGTAGCAGTCATACGTGAGCTGACCAATGCTGGGGTGAGTCAGGGTCAAGAGCTGTGATCTATGTCACTGCAGACAGAGCCATAAGGGATGCCCTTAGGTGATGGACACCAGACTAACAGCAATATGTGTGTCCAAGAAATGTGGTTGAGACCTACTGTGTAAATTCCTATTTCCCATGTCTGCATTCCCCCATCTGCATTCCATTACATGCTTAATTCTATGACATACCCAGTGTATTGCTGCACTCTTTTGTGAGAGGAAATCTAGTTGTAGTCTCCTGCAGAATGGCAGTCTGTCTTCATGAAGAAAGTGTCAGACATGTTTACCATAGGCAGCAGCTTGCTTTTGTAGGTAATGCACATGAACAGGTGATTGCCTGTCACCAATCTGTGATTCCCACTAGCTAATTGTATCCAGAACAGCTGGGTTGCATTGTCATTAGCCAATGGTATAGAAACACAGTCTTATAATTAAAGCCTTTGTGTAGGCCTTAGCCCTTTTCCTGGCCTGTGAGGAGGACATTATCGAGGTGTGGGGGCTCCAGCATCACAGAGGATATGTAGAAATAGTGTTCACTTTTTGGATTGATGTATGCCCACAGTTTTGCATCTTATGTTTGGCCATTGTTAACACAGTTTGTGATTCTGTGGCAGGTTACTGTTTAACAATGTGTGTTATGCTCAGTAAGGAGACAGGCAGATGAGAGTGTCATACATCCTTTTTATTTGAATGTGCATACTGCTGCAGTTGATGCTGGTGTATCAGCTGTGTATGTTTGTAGTAGGAGGCTGTGATATATGTCCTTGTCACCTGAACAATCCCCCAACCCTTTATATATAGGTGTTGTGTGGATGCCCTGTTCTAGGTGTTTGAGAGGTATGGTAGGTCTGTAGCAGGTAGCTGAACATACAGCTGTATGTGTGGCAGGCTGCATCTGCTGCATTCTGGTCAGGAGTCATACTGGGGATTGTAAAGACATTGGGGGACAGCAAGGTGTATATGTTAGTGAGGGAGCAGTGTCACAGCATGGCCATGGTGAGGGTACCCATTACAGTCCAGGTGAAGCATGTGCCTCTGGAACATAAAATAGTACCATCCAGACAACATGTATTGATATTTTTGACATGTGTCTCACCTTCCAGGCCATTGACATGCTACTGTGGGTGGCAGTGACTGTGGTAGCAGCAAGCAGGTCTGCTGGACATTGCAGGGCTCAGTTATTTGTAGGTTGTATTGATGAGCATGTAGTTGTCATGCAACAGACAGGACTGTGGGCCTGAAGTGTGGGTGTCCAGATGTCAGACATGCTGGGAATGTTACAGATACAGCTATAGAGTAATTATTATGGGAGGTGTAGTTGCAAGACATATGTGTATGCATGCAGTGTGTTACATAGGATTGGCATGAACATGTGTGTTTGGATGGCTATGACATGTGACACTGACCTGTCTGTCATGCTTTTGTGAAATCAGTCTGCACTGCCTTGCCATTACGTCAGCACACAGAATAGCTTTGATGACAACCATGCCATATATATGGGTGACACGACTGTGGACATTCTGCACAGTCTGTGCAGTTGTCAGCTGTACCTGATATGGTAGGCTGCCTGTCAATCCATCAAAATGTGTTTGGTTGTGTACTGGTTTGGTGTCTGCATCACAGACCCAAGTACGCTGTCATTTATCAAATTATATGTAGTACTAGTGTCACTGGTACTCAGAATAGCTTCGTAACAACACCAGCAATTCCCCAGAGTTGAGTTGGCCTACTGGTGTATTGCAGTGAACTGTAGTTCAAAGGGTCCTGAGGCCAATACTTGACAGGGGTGTCTTTTTTCCCTTATGTTACATCACTGTACTGCATAATATATTTAGAAAACAACAGAAATTCACTGGAGCTGTGTTGGCCTAGTGGTATGTTGCTCTGACTGTAGTTCAGACGGTCCTGGGTTCAATACTTGACAGGGATGGCTTTTTTCCCTAATGTTATATCATGCATGATATGTTTAGAAATAAAACAGGATCTCTTCAGAGTTGAGTTGGTCTAGTGATACATTGCTCTGACTGTAGTGTCGCGGGCTCTGGGTTTGAGACTTACCAGCAGTTGTCATTTTGTTGCTGGGCAGAACAGTGTCTGAATCAGATAGGGTGATTAAAGCAGTTTTAATCAGGATTGTGTGGGTTTGCATGATGCTCCATGATGCCAAGTTGCACTTAGCTTCGCTTAGCGCTGCTTATCCCTGCTTAAACCCATGCTATTTCCAAAAAAAGAAAATAAAAAAGGGGTGATAGAAAAGTGCTGAAATGGGGGGGAAGAGGAGGAAAAACAATATGAAAGGTAGGTAGGGATGTGCCAGACAGGTGTAGGAAAAGACCACAGCTATCCATTTCTTCTACAGCAACAGCTGTGCATGTTGCAGACAATTTCAAATTTGATGCCTCACATCCCACAGGGAGGGGTGTGGGTGACATAACTTGGTTGATTAATTGCTGTGATGATTGATTGATGCCACTGCACATGGGTGCGAAATGGAGAATTATGTATGGGATGACATTTTTTTGTGGGACAGGTGCCTGACTTTTTTTTTCTTTTAAGGAGAGAGTGGAATGTTGAGGAAGGGTTGTAGGTACATTTGGGGAGGTAAGTTGGGTAGGAGATGTTGCATTTGCAGACATGCAAGACAGACAAGACAGTGGACAGGGGTGGTGTATGACACATGAGAGTGGTAAATACCTTGGATGGGGAGGGTGGTTGGGAGTCAGAGGACCAAGTGCCCCCAGATGGAAACAGTTGGACTGAAGTCCCCACCCATGGGCAGTCACCACTGCCCTTTCACAGCCCTGAAGGTGGCTGTACTGGGAGCTGGGTGCCAGGGTCAGCCTTCCCCTTGAGGTACACCAGTCTCCCCTCTATCTGGCACAGGCAGTCATCCAAATCCAA
This sequence comes from Protopterus annectens, assembly GCF_019279795.1. NCBI lineage: Eukaryota > Metazoa > Chordata > Ceratodontiformes > Protopteridae > Protopterus > Protopterus annectens. The sequence continues at coordinate 552,812,397 of NC_056746.1, forward strand.
GCAAAACAACAAGATACCTGAACACACAGCCTCAGGATACAGAAAATATTTATTACAAAATAGTAAGCCCTTTCACAATTAAAATCACATACAAAATCCATTAGGCAGACATACTAATAGACTGTTGGGAAGTATATCTGCCTAACAGATTTTGTATGTGCTAGTCTGATGAAGCAATTTTAATCGTGAAAGTGCTTACTATTTTGTAATAAATATTTTCTTTATCCTGAGGCTGTTTGTTCCAGTATCTTGTTGTTTTGCTTGGCATTTATATTTTGTAGCTGATACTGGATTTACTCCACTTACGAGCTGGTTTTGTTTTGGTCATCCAAATTCCTCTGGATTATCTTGTGTACCATCCCTGGAAACTGGTATTGGGTGACAAGGTCCTCTCCGCACCTGGAGGGGGACTGGCCCCGTCCCCTGAGGTGGTTTCACCTGAAGATGGTGCAGGACCAGCAGAAAAGGCAGTTCCAGGCTGGGTCCCAGACGTGCTGGGACCCGGTGCCATGGCCAATTGAGGCAGCAAAGGAGAATCTGCTGGGATCAGCCTACCCAAACATTCTGTGGTATTGAGGTTTGTCAAAGTGTATCGGTTAGTCACAAAGCAAACATTTTGACGTTAGTTATAACAGCATGCATGGGTGTTCCAATTAACCCAGAAAAATAGAACTGCATAGTATACGGAACACAGACATAAATGGGATAAGAGTCATTAAACAACATGCCAGTAACAGTTATGACAAAAGGCCAACAATGGCAGAATATCAACAAGATATGTAAGTATGCAACCATTGAAATATATAACCAATACAGCACAAGGCCCAACATTAGGCTTTGAGAATAATATATGTGGAAATGAAACCATACCCATAGTATTACAATAATAATTTGTGACACAGATAAGGGGTGGGGAGAGAAAAACATTCTATTAACAACTGTATAGGCTATATTGTTCACAACAGTACTGCTCAATACTCTACAAGTCTGCCCTTACTTTACATCTACATGTGTCCTAAAGCTTCTGTAGCACATACATACCTCTCAAGCTGTTGACATGGAATGATATGGGCCAAGTTGTAAGAACTATAGGTACATAACTACATGGGGACGTGTTCATGTCAGGGTAACATATATGACTAACAAGGTGCACCCTGCACTGAGGTTGTGTGAGTGTGCTACTGGCATACTTCAAATAGAGTTATATCTGTTTCCAAGGTTAGCAGCAACAGTAATCACTAGCCGTGACAGCGTGACACTTAGACATGCATAGGGCACAGTGCATGGTGTATGTACCTATCCTGTGGTCATTTGTAGGCATGGGATTGGACTATCGGCACACATTCACAGATGCATCAGGCATACAGCTGTACCAACAGCAGAACATTTAATTTGTCTAATTCAGTTGGAATATTACTGTACTGCCTGACTTTTTATTTAATGGAGTGTTATCAACTTGCTGAGGACTGCTGTTTACACACTACTACATCTGGACACCGTTTATTAGTATACCCTTCATATAGCTACTACAAACATTTCTTTACCTGTAAGCCCTGTGGAGAAAATATCTGTTAATACTACATGACAGTTTTTAAAGATAGTCAATACTACATGTCTGTTACTATGAATAAATCTTAGTACCGGTCCCTGAATTCAAACCTTGGTCTGAGTGTGGAAAAATTAACAACATATGCATTACTTATCACACTGAGCTACTGGGCCACTGCTGCATGCTGATTGACTGATTTGTGTCTAAAGCTCACCTGGCGACAAAGTTTGACCTGCTAATATAGGTAGAGTGTCACAGGAGACTGCAGTGACAGTTGAACATACATGCATGAGATTCACTCATGACAGAGATAGTAAGTGAAGTGTGTTTTAATAATTGGAATGCAGATGTACACAATTAACCCCTAGTGGATGGGAGTATGTGTGATCTGTACAGACCATATTAGGGGGCTGGATTGCATACCCGACCCATATACATTTGCACATAGTATATTTGCTCTCTCCATGCAATTATAGTCTCATACTTGCCTGCATTAGCATACCTATGTTCAGAAATGCGTATAGCTGAAATGCAAAGGTTAACACAAGACGATCCTGAGGGAAACACACTATTATACCTTACACATTAGAATTCAATGTTAAAATCTTAGTGCAGAACACATAACAAAATGCATTCTATCTTGTCATACAGCTCCATATCTACAGTTTAGCATAACAGTTCTTTATCAGCCAAACTTCAGTCACTTCATGGTGTCATAGCCATATTTGCTGTGGAGCACCTGTAAAATTAGATTTCTTCAACAACAGGCCAGAACACACACAACACTTGGGAGAAAAAAGATTTATTAAGGGTGACATGACACAGTTTTTATTTTATTCACAATTCTGACTGCAGTTGTACTGTATAGCCTGTAGATGATGAATGAATGTCATTTATTAACTTCACATTTTCAGTCATGGTGTACTTTATTACAAGATCCTTAGTATTAATACTGTATATACTTATGTCATTCCTACACACTATTACTGCAGTATTAGCTTTCTTTCACCAATAGTAGCATGTTTGATGCTTTCATCTGTATTGCACAGTACATGGCATTACTCACTTATATCAGTCTGGGTTTAAGAACACATTCATTGCAGTACACTCAGACCATACCTACTGGCAGTTACCATTGTACTCTTTCTTATTTATTGTGCTATATATTGCAGGACAGATCTGTACTCACCAAACTGTTAGCGCATCCTTGTTAGGCACCCTGCATGGACCTCCAAGTTGTGAGCTCTCTCCTCTGCAGCTGTGGGGGGAAAACACACCATTATACATACCTGTCTATCAGATATTCATACTACAATTTGATAAATCACTGGTTGATATACTTAAAAACTTCTGGGGCATTTCAGTCCCCAGCATCTTGGATCCATTGGGCCAAGAGCCGCCCTTCCTTCACTTCAGGTTGTCATAATGGTGATGCATCTGCTAACCAGGGTGGGGGATTCCAGTAGCATTGGCGAGGTCACATGCCAGATGGTCCCAGGCCTCAGACTTGTATTCAGAGCCCTGATACTGGCCCTGAAGAAATCTGTTGCCATGGTCTTTGACAAGGAGCCCAACCATGACCATGGACTCCAAAGTGGCCCAGTACTGCACCTGAAAGTGCACTCCCTCTCTGAATCCAGCCATAGCTCCTGCAGTGATAAAACTCCAACAAATTCTGGCTGTATTCCCAATGGATCAGTTTAAAAAAGTCTGTTTTCCTGCCCTTTGCTGTCATTGGCCATTTTTAAAAATGCTTAGCTCTGCTTAGCACTGCGGAAACCCGCTGAGCTGAACTGAGGACTGCTTAAAAGGGATTGTTGGGCAATGCTCAAACCAGCTAAGTGGAGCTAAATATTGCTAAGACAGATCCTGTTTAAGCATTGCTTGGCTTGGCTTAGCAGTGCTTAGCCAAGCTTAGCTGCAGATAAACTACAGATTTTACAAATTAAAAAAAATATATTGAAAGTCATTCTTCATTAGGGATGCTTTTATTATGTATGCCTTTTTCTTTATATCCCCTAACCTTATGTATTTTAATTACATTATCTTGGAGTGTGACTGTATGTATTTGACACTTGTATATACTGGAGCTTTGCTCCATAGGACTCCACTGAAAATGGGCTTGTGGATCAGCTGGACTAACTCAGTTAACAAATGTCACTAAATACATAAATAAAAAAATAATAATAATGTATAAAATATTGCTATCACACATAAAAGCTGAATGGTCTGCCACTGCATTTGAACCATGCACCTACTGAGTGCAAACCAGGACTCTAACCATTCAGGAAGCATGGATGTGAAGTTTTCAGCTATACATTTCAATATTGCTTTCTGTTATGTTAAAGCATTGCTGAGCAACACATTGCGCCATGCAAACCAGCTCAGCTATGCTTAAACTTGACCTTTTGGGTAAAAATTAAAAGCATCCAGTTTCTATTTCTAGATGTCTGGCATGTGCTTATTGCTAAGCATCGCATTGCGCAAACCCAAAAAAAAAAAAGGACACAGGGACAAAATGACATTTCCACATTTAATTGCACTGCCATTCAGCACTTGGACATTACAGAGTGTGTGTTACGGACACTGTAACACACACCCTACATATTTATTTTACATACTGGCTGGGACACAGTTATAATTTAATATTTTAGTGCCGTACGGTACTTTGACAGTCCAGGGGGTGAGTAACGGACACTACCATACCCCCTGTGTGAAATACATGAACTTAATTATAAATAAGTGCCCGAGGACACTTTACTTTAATGTTTTAAATGCTGTATGGCACTTTGACAGTGCAAGGGGTGTGTTATGGACACTGTAACACACCCCTGGGTCTGTAACACACCCCCGGTGTGAAATACATAATTCTAGTTTTAAATAAGTGTCAGAGGACACTTCACTTAAATCTTTTAGTGCTGCACAACACTTTGGCAGAGCAGAGGGTGTGTTACTCATCTCCGAGCACTGTAACACCCCTAACACTGATTCAGTAACCATGTACACAGCTCCCTCTCAGTAGCGCAAGGCGTGCTGCCAAGAGGGAACTGCAGACATGGACACTGTTCACTCCATATAGTGATTAAACTATTCCTACACAGAGTTTATTAAATCCGGGGGACAGTCTCTTCTGCTTTCATGTATGCATTCATTCACACACGCAGAGAGAACCATAAACACACTCATACATATACATTCACACATACACACTTTTTTCTCCCTATTTATTTATTTATTTTACATTGGTTAAACAGCAAAAGTGCTGCTTAGTGAGTGGAAAATAATGGCTCAATCGATCTCACTTTCACTCACTTGCATGCATACACTTACATATGCACAGACATAAACACACACACACACTTTTTTTTATTTTATTTTATTTTTTTTTTACATTTCACCCTTGCTAAACAGCAGAAGCACTGCTTAGTGTGTGTAAAATACTGGTAGCTGTTAGGTTATTCTCTCCAGGCTCCATGGTACCTTGATATGCTGCTGTGAAGCAGAAAACTTGTTTTTCAGCAGACATTACTTCTACATTAATACCCTGCTGGAGAACATTCGTTCTCCAGTCAGGGTGCCAATGAAATGTTTGCCCATTCTCTGAAGTGTATTGTTGCACTCGTCGACTTACCTTTTAGCGCCAGCCCACATGGTGCATAAAGCTCCAGTTACCATTTTTGCCTGATTGGTGAACATTTTTCTTCTAACACTAGCTTAAACTGTGCTGATGCCACTGAAAGTTTAAAGATGATTATTAACCTTGGTGACATCAGCTCAAGGGTGTAGCTAGGCTCTTTGTACTCTTAATGTGTACATTTGTCTTTGCATTACTCAGAAACATTGCAGCATTTACAGGTTCTATTACGTCTAAAGTAATGTCATTAACAACAGAAAAAAAAATACAGTTACATCCAAAGACACATTGACATTGCCAGTATTCACTCAAATGAATGAATGCTGGTAGTACATTCATTGCACTTCCTAACAGCATGCACCCAAACACCCCTTTTGCCATACCCATGCTACAAGACTGTAGACAGTGAAAAATGGAAAAAAATATATAAGCACAACATACACAACTCAGTATGCAGTGAAAGAAATGCTGCCTTGGCTAGTGGAAAATTTTCAGTTTCCCCCTTTCTGGTCTATTGATGATTTACTGCACAGTGGTTTCATCACATTTTGCAAGAAGTGGTCAAACAGCCTCAAAATAAAAACTAGATACACTGTTTACAGAGAGGATTACTAATCTAAAAGCAATATGTTTAATAGTTTTAGACAGAACCACTGAAAATGATTATATGCATTTATTAACTGCTAGGGGGTAGCATTTTGAAAGATGTGCCAATATTTTGAGGTAGTGAAACCGTGTTTCAGTGAATGAGTCAATGTATGAGTGAGTGAGTGAGTGAGTGAGTGAGTGAGTGAGTGAGAGTGAGTGATTTACAGAGCATGGGAGTCAACGAGTTAGGGGTGAGTGAGTGAGTGAGTGAGTGAGTGAGTGAGTGAGTGAGTGAGTGAGTGAGTGAGTGAGTGAGTGAGTGAGTGAGGAAGGGTGGGAGTAAGTGAGTCAAGAAGTGAATCAGTGAGTTTGTGAGACAATGAGTGAATCATTCAGATACTCACTGAGGGAAGAGACAGAAACCATCCAGATAGAGAGAAACCGAGGTGAAAGAAATAAGAAAAGTTCATACTTCTCTTCATCTAAAACATCTTCTGAGAAATAAAATATGAATATCAACTGAATTTTGGCTAAACCATCAAGAAACAAACCTTTTGAATATGACAACAAATGAAACAAGCTGTTCAAAATATTGGGATGTCACTGCAAATGAAATGTTCTTCAAAATGACATTTAAACTCTTTTAAATTAAGTACTTTTCATAGCCCTCCCATAGTCCCATGCAGAGAACTATACCACCATTGCTGTGTATTTAATATAGTCAGCTCTGATGTCAGTGCATAGTGGGGGTAAGGATGATTGCCACCTATACCTGTTTCCATCTCCCAATGCACATGTTTAATCAGTTGGGGTATTATCTCACAATTATGGATTATATAAGTTGGTGTTTTTTCATAGCATGATTATGCCTGCTTCTTCGTGAGGGGTGGTAGTTATAGGATGATGGCTGCTAGGGCAGATGGTAATTTTAAACCATGAAGAAAATTAAATGAAGGATTTACTGACGGTATTTAAGAACATAATTCTTGAAGGAATAGAGTTAAGTGCTAACAGGAAGACAGAAAGAGGTACTCTAGGAGAGAACCTATGCAAGCCTTTAGAGTGAATAGAATGTTAACTAGGGTATAGTTGCTAGAGGACAATACATTTGAATAAATCTAATGAAGTACTGAAAGAAATGAATACAATCATTAGATTGTAAAAAGCAAAGTAGAGACACATGCGAAGAATTCGTCCCATGCATAAAACAAAGGAAACATCCGTAAGTACGTATAATATGAGGAAACTAGTCTGGAGAGCTATCAGTTTTAGGAATGCAAAAAGAAATGGAAAATAATGTTGCATCCTCAGAATTGTTATATATAAGTAGATGGGGTATGGGGGTAGTCCCTCTTTTTGTGAGATACAGGGAACTTGCCCCCCAAGCTAACCTTCAAAAATGTTCTTTCATGTGATTTTTTCTATACTAAATGCATTCAAATGATATTGCTCTTTTATGCTCACAACCATGCATGTCAGTCACTAAACAGTCAATTCCTTGTTTCAGCAGCATATAAATATGCAAACATTTTATACAACTAACTGCAAAAACACACATACAGATAGGACTGATGCCACAATTATATAATATAAGATAGAAGATATTCTGAATAGGTACAGAGAAAGGCATCAGAAAAAGTTAATAAACTCATTCCAGATCCCATGTCTAGGTGTGCTTATTTGATGTGGAAGAGTGACACCATATAGTCATTTAACTGACAGACAAATCTGCTGACTTAACTCCATAAAGGAATAAATGAATGTACAAACAACTAAATTTAGGAAAACAAATATCCTGATAGTCCATCTGAGGAAAACTATTAACAATGGGAGAGTGCAGCACTCAGCTAGTTAGCTGTAATAGTGTTGTGATGGATAACTGAGCTTCACAAATAATCTATTTAAATCCTTTGGTATGAATTCCTGGAGGAACCACTCCCCATACTTCATAGACTTATATATACAATTTCCTCACAGCATATAACAAATGGAGATGTATGTGCTGAACAGAAACAGGTTAACAAGACTGCTTTGACTTTATTTGTAAAGGATATGCAGAGATTTCTTAAAAGAATACGATTCATGCAGATAGTCATATGGGATTTGGGCAGTCATGGAGATAGCAACCTGGCTTTTCACCACCATGTGTCTAAGGCACTTAAAAAATCATTCTGTATCACTCAGCTTAAAATAAGGGCTTGGCATTTAGGTCCAGGGAAATCATTGTGCTAGTGTACTCAGCTGTCATTAGACCTGTCATTGAGTATAACACCCCCTTTGGTATGTACTTGACCTGACATATACAACAACTGGAATGACCACAAAGGTTTCTCACAAAAACAATACAGAGCGTAAACACAATGCCCTATGCAAATTGCCTCAAAGCCCTATCTCTGTACTCCATTTCCCACAGATTGCTACAAAGCACTTTATGCCTGGCATACAAGGTCTCTTTGGATCCTGCCCTGATGGACTTTTTGCATATCCACAAAAAGAACAGCACCAGAACTATTCGATCTAAGAATTTAAATTTTGCTTGCTACTCAAAAAGAACATGTTGGAGGGACAAGTATGTATCTCAGAGAATACCCATTCTCTGCAATAGGCTTCCCATCAATGTGAAGTAGATCCCTTGCCTAGCCCTATTCAAATGTAACGTGGAGCAGTAGATGGGAAATCGTAAATTCACCCCTGGTCTAACACATATGTCTCTGATAGACAGAAGTAGCTGTTAAATCATGCCCTAACAAACATAAAACCTTTAAAATAACCACCAAGGCGCCATGATTCATGGGATACATTTGGGTTGCATGACTAAGTTTATAAAGGCCCCACTGGTCATTAGCCTTGTATACACCTATGAACCTACATAATACTTATATTTGTTTTTGATGCACAGGTTAACCATGGTCAATTATGTTAGAGTTTTGCAAAATTACACCCTACTATCTATTTTGCTGTATTTATAGCTGTATCTATATATTATATATATATATATATATATATATATATATATATATATATATATATATACACATACAGCTATAGAAATAGATGTATTATGTTTCTGTTAATATTTTATAGCACACCTTGCAGATACAATAAAGTTAACATAGTAAAACAGAATTAGATTTGCACCTTTATTGTGGAAGCATCGAATTCTTCATAGTATATAACAAATTCCATCCATGGGACCGGATAACATCCCAGGCTGCATTATACATGAACTTCAGAATGAACTGGCTCCTCACCTAAGCACCATGTTCAATCATAATCTCACGTCAGGCTTTCTGCCCACTGAATGGCACACAGCAAGAGTTATCCCACTCCACAAAGGGGAAGCCACCATTGATCCTGGGAACTAGCGCCCTATTAGCCTGACAAGCCTAGTCTGCAAGGCCATGGAACATATCATCATGAAAAAAGACATTGGTAACCTCCAAACTCTGGACCCCACCCAGTTCAGGTTTGTGAAAGGCAGATCATGCTTTCTGAACCTAATCGACTTCTTTGAGGCAGTCACCAAAGCCGTAGACGAGGGTAAGGTGGTCCACACAGCCTATCGACGGGTTGGGAGTGTGGCCCAATGGTTAAGGTATTTGCCTTACAAGCACAAGGTGCAGGGTTTGAGTCTCACAAGGGATAATTGGTTAGGCTTACAATGACTCGCAAGAGCAGTTAGCCTAGTACTAATCTATGAACCTATCTTGACCTCACCAAGGCTTTCGACACCATCTCCCATTCTGGAATTACAACTAAACTAGATATAAATCTCTATGTCACAAGATGGGTTGCCAACTGGCTCACTGACAGAATCCTCACTGTAAAAGTTTCAGACTCCAAATCTGACTTCAAAGCAGTGACAAGTGGAGTACCACAGGGTTCAGTCCTGGGATCTCTCCTGTTTGGTATCTACTTCTCTGAAGTACAAGCTAACACAGAAGGCCTCTGGTTAATGAAGTTTGTAGATGACTGCAAACTAGGAGCCATAGTTGAGTCCCCAAATGATGTGGACATCCTACAGAAGGGCTTCACTGAGACAGATGCCTGGTGTCAGAGGCATGGCCTCAAGCTCAATGCCAAAATGTGCATTGTCATCCCCTTTGGTAAAAAGTCTCTACCCATGAACTACCACAGGCAGTATACTTAACACCGAATGTGTGATAAGAGACCTTGAGACCCAGGTGGACAGTAGTCTCTCCTTTGATAATCACATCGCCACAGTAGTCAGGAAATCCTTCTATGTGGCACACCTCATCACAAAAGGGTTCTCATCCAGGAAAAAAGAGGTCATGGTTCCCCTCTATTCTGCACTCATTAGACCCATTATAGAGTACAACTCCCCTTTTAGAATGTACCTCACAAGACATCTGCAGCAGCTTGAAAAGCCACAGAAGTGGTTTCTAGGTGTGGGAGATTGGCATAATGGTTAAGGTGTTTATCTTACAGACACAAGGTACAGGGTTTGATTCTCACATGGGGTAATTGGCTAGGCTTAAAATGGTCCCCAAAGGCTGGTAGCCAAGTACTAATCTATGACTCTATAAGTACCTCACAAAGAGGATTACTGGCCTCAAACATATGCCCTACACTGACCGTCTCAAAAAACTGCAGCTTTACTCTGTAGAATATTGCCTACTCTGAGGAGATCTCTGCCTAACATATAAAGCTATGATAAACCCAGAGCTGTTGGACATGCTACACCTAAAGAAATCTCAATCCGTCCAGCTATATGCTCTAAGGACCTAAACTTTGTCACCACAATAAACAGGACATGCTGGAGGGACAGATTTCTGTCCCAGAGACTTCCTACACTCTGGAACAAGCTACCCATCTATGTCAAGCAAAGTTCCTCATTAGCACTCTTCAAGAAAAATCTTGATAAGTGGATGGGAAATAGGAAATACACATGGGGGATCACTTCTTTGGCTCTGCTCGACAGGGCCACAGGAAATTTACTTTCTTTGGTTGCATAAGCCAGGGAACCTTGTTGGCTAGGCTTACTTAGGCCCTTGGGCCGATAGCCTGGTACCTAGCTATGAACCTATGAACAAAGGAGATCTATGACCTAAACAGAAACAGATTAAGAAAACAATTTTTTACTTACACAGAGTCAGGAAAATGTCATAAAAAAACAATCCCCCGGATTCACGAATCTTCCGTTTAAGACTAAATAAGTCTTACTCGGAGACTGCAGTTGAACAGTATGATGTCAGCATGCCATGCATATTCATGAGGGCATGCTGACTCCACTCCAAGTCTAACATGGACCGTGCAGGAAAGCAGGTGCCGTGTCCGACTGCTGAGCAGTCCAAAGGTCCATGCCCCTGCAAGTGTCTGAATTGTAAAATGTCAACACACATAAGCAAGTCCGCTCAAATATCCACGTACTCAACACTACACTCCCTGACATTGTAAACCCCCAGTACAGTTATAAAAAGTAAAACTTTAAATTTTTTTTTCTAATTCCAGATATAGCTGCCTGTATTTGCGCGTGTGTGTGTGGGTGTGCCCATTGCTTAGCTGCAGTTAGCAATCTCGACATGGAAGAGCATAATAAGGAATGTTTATACAAATTATGCCAAATAGCAGCAGCATAGTGGTAGAGTCTTCGCACAAAGAGGAGGCATTCATGGTTCGAGTCCCACCACTCCCCTTCCTATTTTATGTTTTAAATTAGTATATGAAATAATTCCTGACATATATGATTAAAATTTTACTAAAAAGCATTGAAATGACCTATGTATCAGTGAACAAAATGCATATTTATAAAGGATCCTGACATATAATTGCCGGCAGTTAAGCAACGCTTTACCCAGCTCAATAGAGTTGCCCATAGCTAAATAGTGCTTTACCCAGCGCAATCGGTTTGCATGGAGGTGCGTGCTGCACCAGCCAGCGCACCGTAGGGCAACGTAGAGCAAAGTTGCCTAAACACAGCCACACCCCCTAGCCTGTCTGGACAGTAGTAAAATAAAAATCAATGATAAGGTTCAAACCTTAATCCTTATGTGCACCATAATCAAAGTACTGAACCACTAAGCCATGACAGCTTAGGAGAAACAGCCACTGTTAACATACATATACTTATAAATGGTAGATTAACCATTGCTAAGCAGGTCTGCAGTCAGCCGAGAGTTTTCAAAAATGGCCAATCAGAAAAAAGTGCAGGAAATGCGGCATATTTAAGCCCCATAGGTGGGAATACTCGCCATAACTGATTGTAGCTCCCATCTGCAGTTAGAATGGCTGGTGCTGGAGAGGGTACTCGCTATTGAGCACAACGCTGGGGCATCGAGGAGTCAAAATACATGGTTTGGCTCCTTGTTCACCGTCATGAGTCAAGACTCCTGCAGGGCCAGTTCCAAGGGATGGAGTACAAAGCAGAGGCTTGGAACCGGTTAGCTCATGATCTCACCAGTGCCACAGGCATTCCTCAGACTGGTGAGCAGGTCCATCACCACCATGCAGACCTGAAGAGACGGAAGCAGGATCTACTGAACCAATGGATACAGGAGGCCCGTGGGATGCAAGATGCCCTACTACTGAGTGGGTAGCCATGGAATGCAGTATGTAAGACATGCTAATTTAGTCTATATAATGGATAGGTATGTCTCAATATCCCTTCATTTATTTCACAGCTGCAGGTGTCCGTGCTGTGAATCAGCAAGCCTATGCAGATAGGCTGCTAAGGCTGCACCACCAGGCTGGTTAGTAATTATTCTGCATGTATTGTTATATAAAATAGGTGAGAGAGCTTGAAAGAAAGTGTTGTAGCCCAATAATGCAGCCATAAAATGCCCTGAATAATTCCTCTGCATGTACTATTATATAAAATAAGTCAGAGAGCCAGAAAAAGAGTGTAGTAACCCATTAAGAAAGGTAAAATATGTCCGGAATAATATCTCTGCATGCACTGTCATATAAAATAAGTGAGCAAGCCTGAAAAATAGTGTCCTAACCTATTAATAAAGGTATAATATGTCTTGAATATGTCTTCCATATGCACTGTAATATCAAATAAAGGAGAGAGCCTGTGGAAAAGTGTGTAATGTAATTAATAAAGGTATAATACCTGGAGTGTGTCTGTGTCACTTACTTCGAAATGTTGTTGTACCCTTGCATTATACAAATAGTACTGTTTTAATAAGTGCTGGCAACCCACAGTTGGGCAGTCCCATCTAAAGTGGTTGCTGGACGTGCCAGTAGCTGTGATGCATATATACAGTCCTCAACAGTCAGTTAATGTCTGGCATGCATAACTAAATCTGTCACATGAGTAGCTTGTTACTGTGTTCCCCAGAAATGTGAGTGTGCTGCACGAAATGTAGGGTTCTGTATAAATTTAACTGAAAATGTCATGTGAATACATCCAGATATGTAGATGAAGAAATATAAATAAAATCAATAACTATGTAGCAGTAACATCTGCATCAAGGACAGTTAGTATGTTAGATATAGGTCAGGTATATAATGAACTAGCCAAACCCATTACACAACCTAATGCATGTTAGCAAGTGTAATAATACATGTAGGGGATATACACCTGCAGTCAGTAGGAATTTAGTGTAGACTAAAAGTACTTATAAGATGTTAATTGAGGTTTCTTTCTACACCCTACTGTATGTGCATAAACAATGCAATTCCACACCTCAGTGGGTATGTGTAATCTCAAAACATTTGTTGGGACATATGTCCTATTGTTCTATAAATATCTGCATTCACTTTGAAGCATGTGCCCTGTTCAAACACCACAATCATGGTGGCCTGTTGCCACCAATCATCCCTGCATGCTGTTGGAATGTCCACTTTCGTTCAATATATGCATGTGTTATGCTTGCTGTTCAACTGTTGGAACCTTGGTGTGTTGGGTTAATGGGAATATTACTGCATGCTGTTACAATTATTTGGAATGCTGTTGTTTATGTTGTAATTAAACACACCTAATCACAGAATGTATGGGAAGGCCGGTCCCAGCGGACCCACCTGTCCCTCCTCAGCTGGCAATTGCACCTGGCACCAGCAGGTCCGGTGCCCAGCCCGGGCTCCTCTCCTCCGTTGGTCCTGTGCCACCTTTGGGTGGAATCACTGCAGGGGATGGGGCTCGTCCCCCCGTGCAAGTGTGGGCGGAGAAGGGCCACCTGTCACCCTTCGAAGGGTCCGGGTTGTGGTGCGTAGGGAGATCCAGCGTTCAGTCGCTGATCCCCTATGCCAGCTCGAGGCGAGAGTGGCGTGTCTCACGGGTGAGTCTGGCTGCCCTACGCAGCTCCCAGCACAGCCACCCTCGGGGCTGTGAAGGTGCAGTGGTGAATGCCCATGGGTGGGGATCTCAGTTCCACTGTTACCATCTGTGGGCTCATGGGCTTGCGATTTCCAAACATCCGTCCCTGTCAATTGTGTTCACCCACCCCATGTGACACCGTCCCTGTTTGCGGCTTGTTTGTCTTGTATGTTTACCTCCCCAACCTACCTCCACAAATATACCTACTTCCTCTACCTCACTTTCCACTCATACCTGAAAAAAAAAAGGGCAATCTATACCCACAAAAAAATTACGCCCCATACATAGCTGCCCATTTCACACACATGTCCACTGGACATGTAAACTGATAATTATAATTGGCAGTACAACATACTTTGTTGTCCTCACCCCTCTCCCAGGGGTGGAAGGTTTCAAATTCCACTCCAAATTTATTGCATATGCACAGCTGTTGCTGGTAAAGAAATGGGCAGCTATGGACGTTCCCTACACCCATCCTGCACATCCCGAGCTTGTTTCCCTACTGGCTTCCCCTCTTTGTGCCCCCTTTTTCACCACTTTCCTATCTCCCCATTTTCTTTTCTTTCAAAGAAATTTGCACGGGGGTTAGTGGGAGTAAGCACTTTTAAGCAGTAGTTAGCGGGTTTGAGCGAGTGTGTGCATGTGTGTGCTTAGCTAAGTATTGCTAAGTGTCACACAAACCCACGCAAACCTGCTTAAAAGTGCCTTAGTCACTCTTCATGGCAGGGCCCTTGTTCTGCTGCACAGCAAAATAAAACACCACTGTCAGTCTCGAACCCAGACCTTGGACACACTAGACTGCATGAAGTACCACTAGGCCACAGTAGATTTGCAACACGTTGGTGCTGTAATAAATATATCATGCATTACAATGAGTGAATGTAAAGGGAAAATAGGAATGTCATAACACAAATCTTGTTCTGTGGATCTTTACCAGCAGTTGTTGTGGAATTGCATGACATGACTGTGAAAAGAGAACCAGCCATTCTAGCAGGAAATAATGTTACAGTAGCACTTTACAAACCCCACACAGTATCAGAGCAGGATAAACACTGGCATATTTGAATAGGGCAGAGGCCATACTTCCCAACTGTGACTGCTTTTCAGGGATGTCCCTGATTCCTAAACAAATGTTAGCTTTGTCCCTCAGAATCCCTCTGAAAAGTACTGACGGTAGGCTGAAGAGTGGGGAATTACACTTAATGAATAATGTCAATAAGAAATAGTACACACTGCATGCACGTCAGAAAAGGTGTATTAATACATATGCTCTGATTCTCTCACAGTCTCAACTTAATGTCTGTAGTATATTACAGGTGTACCTCACTTATATGTAACTTTCCCTGAGGCTGTTCAGATATATACCTGAGTGTATCAGAGGCCTGGCAGAGGTAGAAACACAAAGGCATTACAGCTTGTCTGCTGTTACACACTCTGCAAATAGCTTTGGAATGAGTCCCACAAGCATACCCTTATGTAGGAGTACAACACAAAAATATCAAAGGATGTAGCCATGTACTGTTAGCAACCAACTGTGATAATGCCACTGTTCCAGTGCAGAAAAGACTGGTGTGGTGCACAGACAAAGAATAATAGGCCAACCTCTGGCTACCATCTGGAAATGTCCACAAGTGGGAGCTACGCAGACAGACTACTTGCCTTGTTAGACTAACAGGTACACAGCAACCCTGTATGTTCAGCAAGATAAACATCACACAATAATATATAATGCTCTCTGTACTTCTGCACCCCTACCCAAAAGAACAATATACCTGTGTATTCAGGCTCTACCAAGGATGTAGGTAGGCATACTCGGTACAGAAATGTGTCCAGTTGCCTTGAGCAGCCCGTACTAATGTCAACACAAATAAACAATAAACTGTTCAGAAGTGAGGTAATTAATATTTATAGTATAGTAGTTCACAAACAGTTCATGTGCCAGAGGAACACATTGCAATAACTACTTTTGTATGGCAGTTAATTGTCTAATGAGAAAAGAAAGTACATACTCCCATGTATCTTGCGTAAGCATGTGGAGGGGTGAGTAAAAGTCTACACTGACAAGTGTGTACTAGAAGCAGTAACATTCAGGTTTGAGTACAACATGCAAATCACTGGCTACCACACTAGCTTCAGAGATAAGAATTATACCAACCTTCTGACTGACACAACAGTGTCCACAGCAAACAAGCATGGGCCCCACTTTGGAAAGCTGAAAGGGCTATGCCTACATAACCTAGCATTTTATAGCAGTGGGCTGCTTTGACAGTGAGTAGTGCAATTACCACACAGCAGGCTGCATGCAATTACTGAATGGTGGGCACCAATTGGTGCAGAGGCCATTACATGCACATGTGCAGATACCTAGAAAAGCAGGCTGTACTTGCTGTCAATACACATGCAAGAATCTCATTGCAGCAAGAGAGAGAGAGAGAGACAGAGATAGATAGAGACAGAGACACAGACAGACAGACAAACACAAAAAAATAAAGAGTAACAGACAGAGAAAAGAAAAAGGAAAAAAAAAACATAACCTTTAAAAACAAACAGAAGACAGCAATACAAATGAAAGGTATGTAACACATATGTATTTGCTGGCATGTAGTAGATGTTTATGAAGAGTACTCTACATACTGCAGTGGTGGTGCTGCGGTAGCATTGTCGCCTCACAGTAAGACGCTGTCTGGTTCGATTCTCAGCTAGAGCGTCTTCTGTGTGGAGACATGCGTGAATGGGCGTACCTTTGTTGAAGGTTGTGTGTCAGGCCTGGCAAGCCGGTACATAAAAATCAACTGCCAATTATTAGCAGACCGGAGTTCCGCTGTGGCAACCCCTAACCGGGAAAAGCTGAAAGACACAAACAAACTCTACATACTGTGAATCATCCATATGTGGCAGCAGTACGTATCTCTATGTATCTGTACATGTGCATAGGGCAAGGGACATACTGCAACTGTTTGTGAAGGGTGTACATATATACGTTGTTGAAGGTTGTTATGTGCATATGTCTATGTAGGTTGTAGTGTGTGGAAAAGACAATAGCATGCAGTGCTGGTATATGACATGTGGTGGTTAAAAGCTGTGGGTATGCTCTGTCATTTATGCAGTGTTGCAGCCAGTGAGGCCTGCTAAAGCTACATGGGCTGAGGACACCTTCAATGCAGTCTGCACAATACTGTGCAATATTATTACATAACTGTATATCTCACAACTGTCACATACGTGCTATTACCACCATGAATAGTGGACTGTATATGTGCCTATATGTACATCTATATGTACAGCAATGGATGTTTGTATGTATGTGTGTATATTGATATATATGTATATATATAGATATGGAGATATATACAGATATATATATATATATATATATATATATATATATATATATATATAGAGAGAGAGAGAGAGAGAGATATGCAGATATATATATATATAGATAGAGGGAGAGTGACATGGGGCATACAAGGTATGCACTGAAGCTCAGTGTTGACACTGCAGTGCCATCCCTTCTTGCCAGAACACTGTACCCATTAACTACCACATAGGAGGTAGTCTACCTAACACCGAAGGTGTGATAAGGGAACATGGGACACAGGTGGACAGTAGCCTCCCCTTTGATAATCACAGTGCCACACTGGTCATGTACTCTGTCTATGTGGTACACGTCATCACAAAAGGTGTGTCATCTAGGGAAATATAGGTCAGTGTTCCCCTCTAATTATCACACTTAAAACCCATTAGAGAGTACAATGCCAACTACAGCAACTGGAAAGGCCACAGACATACCTCACAAAGAGTAATACGGGCCTCAAACAGATGCCCTATGCAGACCAACTCACAAAACCACAGCTACACTGTGTTGCATACCGCCTACCCAGAGGTGACCTCTGCCTAACATACTGAGCTATGTCACACCCATAGCTGTTGGACATCCTGCACATAAACATACTACAATCCCTCCCAGATACATGCTCTAGGGCCCTACACCTTGTCATCTCACTAAACAGCACATGCTGGAGGGATAGAGTCCTAACTCAGAGACATGCCATACTCTGGAACAAACCACCTATCAATAGAAAATAAAGCTCCTCATTAGCAGTTGTCATAAATACTCCTGATGATTGTTTGGGAGATAGGAAATACACCCCGGGAATCACCTCTGTGGCTCTGGTTGACAGGGGCAAGTGAAATTAAATTACATGTGTGTCAAAGGCCAGGGTAGCATATGGCTAGGCTGCTGTAGGCCCTAGGGCCAATAGCGTATTATCTACCCATGACACGAAGCACACACACACATGTACTTAGTGCAATAATTGCTATGTGAGGTTGACTGAGTGTGATGGTGGATGTGTTGGTGAATGTGTGCAAGGTCTGTAAAGGTGTGATAGCTTAGTGTGACATTGTTTTTGTCATGGTAGTTTGTGTCCTAGCTGTGATCCCAGAAAAGATGTGTATGCTATTGCTAGGCAGAAAAAGTAGTATGGTATACAGTGTGACGTAGTCCCTTGTTGTCGACTGTGGTGTCCCATTGTAAGCTAAAGCAATACATGCATGCTTAGTGAGTGGTACTGCTGGTGAATCCAACTCCCATATGAACTGTAGTACTACCTGAAGCTGTAGGCCTAAACAGTACAGTATGGTGTATCTTCACATTGCTTGTAAACACTGTTTTGTGTCATCCCTGTAGTCCTCACAGATTACATACCTCAGGCATAAGGTTTTTTAAGTAAAGACACACAGTACTGTATGGTACACAGGTAAAGCTCATCTGGGTTGGCATACATTTGTGTGTTGTATGTATGTCTGATGTGTGCAATTATGCCTGTACCATGCCCTCAATCATATCTGTGTTACAGGGTATATGTGTGTATCTAGCAACATGTATAGTCTACTACAGCAGTATGCCACCTATATCAACAACTGTGCACATATGTTAGGCAGGGTTTGGCATCAATGACTACTGTGGTATACTGGTACTACTGTAACTGTACTTTACATTCATTGCAATGGATGACATCATTCTCCATCCATTAGCTTGATATATACCTCCTGTGGCTAGGTGGTGCATTGCGTCGCATACTGTGTGCCATGTACTGTTGTATAGTCTCACATACTGGTTTCACTTTGTTGCTGTGCAGAACATGGTTTAATATATAGAATGTGCCAGGCACTGTCAGGCAGTTGTAGGCTCAGCAGTGATATGTGGTATTAAAAGTGTGTATCTACTGACAGCCAATAGGTTGCTATATATGGCATTTCATTGGTTTTTGTACTTTAGAATGTTAAGTGTGCCACATGACTTGCTCACAATTATTATTTTATTGTCTTCCAGGGACATGTCTCACAATCGCAAACCCACATATTTCCCTGAAGAGCAGGAAATAATCCTAGATGCCCTAATACAACATCACAAACTGCTGTTCTCCAGAACCAGCCAGGACCAGCATGGGCGCACTGCACTGTAGCAGGATGTTGTCCATCGGGTGAATGATGTAGGCATGCATAACCGGACTTATGAGCAGGTACGCCATCACTGCAGTGATTTAATCAGACATGTCCGGCAGCATGCCTCCGATGTCCACAGACAACAGCTTGCCACAGGTGGTGGTGCAGCAACACACCCGCCCCTCACCAGAGTGGAAGAGCTGCTCCTCAGCGTGGTGACTCCTGGCCAACCACAACAACAGACATGTGTCATCATGGAGGCCGCAGTCACCCAACACGTCGACTCAGAGCGTGCAGGTAACATGGCATATCTCTAGACTACTGTTAGCTCGATTGTTAGAACATGTATTTATCAGATGTGTACTGTGTATTTAGAATGTCATGCAATACTGATAATTTGGTACATAATCTGTATACCTGTGACTGTCACCTGTTGTACTACTGTAAAATTGCAAACTCACAGCAGCAATGCCATAGTTGTTGACACTGACAAACTGTCTCATATCCTTGTAGGTCCCTCTGGTGTGATAGCAAGACAGCAGACCCATGCTGGTGAGTGTTCTACATTTAATATAGCATATAACATGTGCATGTCATAGGGGAGTTGTAGGCCATATACACATGTAAAACACCTACACATAATGCATGCTCTGCATGTTCTCTGTGGGACTATGCACATCCCAGTAACATGAGTAGCTGCCTCAAACACATGCAATACACAGAGCATCCCAACCAATTGTGGTACACTGTAGTGGACATTGTATAGGCAGAGTCAATACACATGCACACAACATACACCACTTTGTCATACGCAGTAAGTGTTAATATGATACACATGGCATATGTAGACACTTGCTGTAAGGTCAGACTCTAGTATCCCAAATGTCATCAACACAGCACACATACTATACTTGAGGGGTAGAGGCCTATCATGGGGTGGTGTGACACTCTTCAACACACAACACATTCATGTTAGGCAATGCTCCCTATTGAACACCTTACATACCCATGTAACAACTGCCTGTGAAATGGTTAATGTAGCCAAAGTGGTGCAGGTCAGGTACAGCAAGATAGTTGCCAGTGTGGCATATATTAGTGGCCTTGAGTGACCACATGATGCTGCCTGATGATGGCTCATGGTACTACACTACATCCAGTTACAGTAACTACAGTACTACACATAGCATTCATTGCTATACACCTGACAGTTGTGTGCATCTGGCCTTGGTATGTATACCTATGAGTGATGATGCACAGGACATTGGAAAGCATCTTATACTTGCACAGCAATGTTGTGTCCATGTACACATTGTGTTCCAGGGTGAGGCCAATCATTGAACAACACACATGCATCAAAGACATGTATACTGTTATCAACAAGGACTCTCTACACTTGCACTGCATGTTGTTGAGCAACACACATCCTGCATGCTGACACGTGTGATAGGACTCTTTGCTTTGTGATACTGTACTCCACCATCAACCACTAATGAGTATGTTCTGTATTGCTGTTGGTGTGTATGTGTGTGTCAACTTGACTGAGTAGTGTATTTGTGTGCATGTGTGCATGTGTTCATGTGTGCATGTGTTCATGTGTTCATGTGTGCATGTGTGCATGTGTGCATGTGTGCATGTGTTCGTTTTCATGTGTTCATGTGTTCATGTGTGCATGTGTGCATGTGTGCATGTGTTCATGTGTGCATGTGTGCATGTGTGCATGTGTTCATGTATTCATGTGTGCATGTGTTCATGTGTTCATGTGTGCATGTGTGCATGTGTGCATGTGTTCATGTGTGCATGTGTGCATGTGTTCATATGTGGATGTGTGGATGTGTGCATGTGTGCATGTGTTCATGTGTGCATGTGTGGATGTGTGCATGTGTTCATGTGTGCTAACATCATGTACAGATTGTAAAGTGTGTTTCCTGTCTTCCTCTCACAGGTGCTGAGGTTGTGATGGATGAGTGCAGCAGGGAACCTGAAGTCACTGCCACAAATAGTGGACATAATGATCCATGTGTTGTGGCACAGGCAGGTTTGACAGGGTCTATTGTTGGTCCGCCAATCGACAGTACACAGCTTTTCACCCCATCTATGCGCACATTCATACTGCCAATTCATCCCTCAACCCCAATGGCCTTAACTGAGGGACAGCATACAGTAGGCATTGACCAAGATAGTGTGGTATCTATGGCACATGCATCCCCTCACAGCAGCCATACCCAGACTCCTGGAACAGTACCACATAGGCATATGTCCAGGGGTTCTCGTGGGAGCACTGCTGGTCGTAATGCCCCTGGCAGACGTGCCCCCACAGGTCTTACAACCTCAGGTATGTTCCGGGCTGTAATGCAGGTACAGGCACTTTTGGAATGGTGCACCAGGCAGGGACTAAGGGTGCAGAGGGCCCATAACACTGCTGTCAATGACAGTATCCGTGACCTTGCCGGTGCCATCCTTAATTACACCGAGCTCATTGATAGACGTTGGGGGGAGACACTAGATGTCCTCCGCAATGTAATGTCCATGTGCCAGGACAGTGCAGGATGGCTGAGACGTTGATGTGGACGTATGCCAGCAACATCATCAGCTGGCATTCGTGGACAACACACAAGTCACAGCCGCTCCCGTAGTGGCAGTACCAGCGCCAGCAATGTTGAGGCTGGGCTGTCAATAGACCATCCTAGATGACCACGTGCACATGGCTCTGGCCAGTCCCAGCAGGGACATGGGTCCAGTCAACATCCCTCTGCCTCTGATGATAGTACCCAGTCTGGCTTAGTACCCGATACTGTCCGAGGCACCCCTGCCAGGCACAGGTACTGTGTCCATGGCCAGAGACAGTGATCTGTACAGCCGAGCAGGTACAGTCTTTGGCTGTCCCACAACCTCCTGTATTTGGCAGCCACATGGTGGAACTGTGTGCATGCAGACACACACACATAAACCAAACACCTAGGGCTAACACATACACACACACACATTACATCAACATTGACCCATGCTGTACTGTTGTCCCTCACACACACACACACACACACACACACACACACACACACACACACACACACATACATACATGTCGATTGGATGGGTCATTGTCGGGCTCTGGCAAACCAACAACACACCCTGTGCATATGATGAAACTGTGCCACCTCCTGTCATCTGTAACATTGATGCAGGAACAGGCTAACATGGTGCTGATGCACAGGGTGACTTAATAGCAGTGTAGCAATGTTAGCATGTTGTCAACAGTAAAGTGTAGTGATATTCTTGTAGGTATATCTGAGCAGACATGATGCATTAAAGCTATGATTATCAATGTAGTATTGTTTACACCAGTGTTATTTCCAAAAATGTACTGTCCGCCCATGTGCCGCTTGGCTGATGTGTGTGGTTCTGGCAGCATGTGTTAGTGAGTGGACAGTACATGTGTGATGTGTGCAGTACAGATTTGCAGGTGTACATTTGTGAACATGGTGGAGGTGCACTGTCTGCATGTATGTGCATAGTGGACACATGCGAAGGGTGACATGCCCTGTATTACACAGTGTTAACACTTCATATTTTCTATTGGTGGCCAGTATGCATTTTACTACACATATGTTTCAACTTGGGTACATATGTGTGTATGACATGGTTTGACACTATGCTGTGGGTGATACTGTTAATATCGGTCATTGGTTTGCATTCTGGTAGTATACATAACCTCAACAGCCTGACTTTAACCAATCGTTAGATGATGTCTTGACAACTGACACACAGCTGTAGGATACACAGTAGCATTTGAATCCTTCTGGTACTATACTATACCAGTAACCAGTGGTATTGACTGCCACCCATTCCTGGGACCACTCCTGTTTGGCATGTAGCCGTCTTAGGTACAAGCAAACACACTAGGTATATGTCCGTCCACATCTGGTAATGCATACAGTGGCCTACAATGCATTCTCCGGATGAGACACATCCTCCACAAGGGTATCATACAGACAGATACCTGGTGACCAACCCATGCTGTAAAGCTATAAGCCAACTATAGCATAGTCATCCACATTTACTAAACATAGTATCCTGACAGTACCACATAGGTAGTAGCCCACAACATGTAGAAGGGGTACCGATGTGTACATACAGCCACATGTTATGTCATCTGTCCTTTGGTATTCACATTTCCAAAGGTATTCTGATGTCCCTCGGTGTATCACATAAGCAATAAGGGGTCTGTATGCTTATCCACGAAGTTGTTGTACACCTATAATGAATGCCCATTATTGACAGACTTTGTTGTGTTTGAACATGTCTGAAATATACCCCAGACATGAACCCTCACTCACACTATTCTATAGAAACTGTCATGGATGTGTGACACAGATGACCTAGGCCACAGATCACTACAGTGGCTAGCCTTGTCACAAACATACATATGTGACCTAAGGTCTGAGAAGCAGCAGCACAAACTGTCAATGGTAACAGATGTATTCATGTAGAAAGCAGGCTTCACACCTATGAACTAATTGAGGTCACATGTACATGTATGTATTTGCCACACAGATACCTGAAGTGTGCAATGCACATACTGTTGTTTTACTGATATGTCATACAGTAGTAAAAGCAAAACCCACAACACATTCACCAACAGTGTCACACACACACACACACACACACACACACACACTCAGCAATTGCAGGATTCAAACCCCTACCTAACTATGTTATGATACTAGAGAGATACGCATTAACACGGCATACTATATGCTTTACTGGGAGCTTTCTTTTCCACTGCTGTATTTGTGGGATACTGACATCAACAGACTTGCCAAAGATGAATTTACCTCTTTTAATGTGTTTTCCTAGTCTCCAAAAAGGGCACTCCTCTCAAAGGAAATCACACACACACACATACACCCCCCCCACACACAAACTCAGCAATTGCAGGATTCAAACCCCTACCTAACTATGTTATGATACTAGAGAGATACGCATTAACACGACACACTATATGCTTTACTGGGGGGGGGGGTTTCTCCTGCTATATTTGTAGGATGCTGACAACATCAGACTGGACATGGTAATGTGTGTGCACTTGTTTTATGCAATCCCAGGACTGAACCATGTGAGACAGCAGGTGTTAACAGCTTGAACAGGACTCCACAATTCTTAGCTTGTGTGATCTATCTGTGGACCAATTGCCAATCCATCATACGACAATACATATTTATGCACAGATTGTTGATTTTGTGAATACGACATGTGTCTGGGATGTTGGAAAAGGGCTATTCAAAGTCTATGTGGGACGTGTGTAGCTCCTTTCAGCGATGTATGTCCTGGGTGGCTGCCTTGCAGGTTTGGGAACCATGATCTGCCCATGAACAAACCAAAGTGGGTAGGGTTGTGTATTTGTTGGCTTCTAATAGCTCTGTTTATGACTTCAATCATGATGGACTCCATGGCCTTGCAGGTTAGACTTCATAGGCTTATAGGACTATAGTTCCCATGGTCTGTTGTGCACCAACACTTTTGGGGTGTGCCATATGTTGCTGTAACCCATTCAACAGTTTCATATCCTGTAGAGAAGGTGAGGCTCAACAGACTGCTCAGGTGCAGGGTCTGTATGTTCTGCAGTTCACTTATGACACATATAGGGAAACAATGTAATCCAATTGATGCCATGTTTTCAGCTTTGGAAGGAGCTGTTTACCCATTCTACATGTGATATCTCCTGGTATGATGATAGGGCCTTTTGTCAGCGGGAGGTGGGTATGTATGTATGGGCCTGTCTGACAGGATGTTGGCATTGTCAGTTATGTACAGTTGGTCCTGACTCAGGACATATATGAGTGTACATTGCTATTTATGACATAGCTGAAGGAAGTTTCATGGTTCTGTCTGGACTCCTTCGCAGATAATCTTTCCAAAACACCGACAAACCTAAGCACTAACCCCCTGTTATACTCTTTTACACACTTAACACCCCACTGATCCTTTTTGATCAGTGAAAAGAGTATTTCATCATAATATCTTGACATGTCCAAAGGTCAGTTTCGTGTGTACTCTCCAGTCCAGCTGGTGAATATGGGAATTTTGAGGCAATGTAACAACTGCCTTATGTACACAGACAACCCTCTCCTCCTCCCAACAAACTCAGATATATGTGAGAGATGCAACTATATAGACAAACAGGAGGCTGAGCTTTCTCGACCCATGACTGGCACAGTCTATCAGGTGGTGAAGGTAACCACACACACCACACATCCAGTCTCACATAGTCCTATAGCAACAGCAAGCAAAACACATTGCCACACAAAAACATACTCGGAGGCTCTAAATAAAAATCTGCCTAAGCAGCAGAGACCTCCAAAGCAGACACCCAAACAACTGCTACCTCACAACAATACCCACATATCACATAGTTTACAAAGTCAGTGCGCCACACAGTCACTGCCCTTAAGGTTAAACAACACACCTAATACACTTGCAATAGGTGACTCTATTGTCAGACACACTGACGTCCCACTCACCAGGCTGAACAAGGAGAAGGTCACTTTGAGCTGTCTGTCGGGTGCCAAGATCCGCCACATAACACATGCACTCAGGTCACTCCAAAGCAAGTACAAATATGGCTCCGTCATTGTCTATGCTGGTGTGAATGACCTCAGACGTTCCTCCCTGGACTACATGAAAAGAGACATAGAGGAGCTCTCTGATCATGTAGCCCAGGCCGGTATGACCCTGACCTTGTGTAGCATCTTATCCTCACCAAGAATGATGCCACAGTATAAAGACAAAATGATCAATTTTAAAAGTTAACGTATTGCTGTCATTCAAAGGCGATCCAGTGTCTGTCAGCCTGGGATGACATGCTCGACATGCCACGTTGCTTCGCTAGGGGCGGCTTGCCCCTGTCACCCCTGGGCTTTTGAATACAGGCTAATGCTCTTGCCACCCCCATAGTGCCTTTTTTAGGTAAGGCACAAAAGACAATCTCACCTCCATACACAACACAAGGTAAAAGAAACTAAGGGTAATGCTGCTTAACGCCAGAAGTCTAAACCTCAAAATGCATGCACTCAAGGCTCTCTTCAGTATGGAGAATATTGATATCTGTGCAGTAACAGACACCTGGTTCAAGGCTCCCGAAAGCACCCCATCACTACAAGGTTATACTTCATACCATGCTTTTCGGCCACAAAACTCGAAACGACCAACAAAAATAGGGGGAGTATCCATATACTTCACAGATACACACACCTCCAGGTTAGTAGCACTGCACAAAGCATTGGAGACCATACATGTGCAACTAACAATGGGCAAAACTGCCTTTCAGTTTGTAGCCTGCTACAGACCACCCTCCCAAACTCAGGAACCCCACTCGGCTTTTCTGAGAACACTGGAGAATATGAAGATCTCTCCAAACACCATTATATTGGGTGACTTCAACTACCCAAACATTGACTGGGAATACTAACCAAGCCCCAACACCCTCGCTCAATGGTTGCTAGAATTTATAAACTCAAATGCTATGGCACAACTGGTCACCACCCCCACAAGAGGGGAAAACATATTGGACCTGGTCATCACCAACATGGGGACTCTATGTTCCACACCAGAGGTATACCGCTCATTGGTAAGGTCAGACCATACATTTATCTCACTGGACATCCATATCCCATCCCCACCCCCATCCAAGGTAATCTCAGTGAAGAACTTCTCAAAAGCAAATGTCACACTTCTCAAAACCAAGGTGGTATCCTTCAAAGACCCCGGGACAGTGGTAAATATGGCTCAAACTGCAGAATCCTTTACAAATGCATTCTATGGGCACCTACTGGAATGCATGGATCGTGCTATCCCAAATAAAAACAAGACTCACTCCTCCAAAGGCAGGGAACCTGTCTGGTGGACCCTGGCCATAAATAAGCTATACAACAAAAGGAGGAGGTTACTACATGATAGAGCACAATCCCAAAAAGGGAAGGCATCTCTGATCAGTACTAGCAAGAAGCTACGATCAATCATGAATTCATCTAAGGCCAGCTTCGAAAGGAAAATTGCACCAGACACTAAGGACACTCACAAGGCCTTCTTTAGCTATGTCAGGAACCTGGGTGGCAACTCCCAGATATGCTGTGAGTTAGTGCAAAATGACGAAAACTACACTGAACCCACAGACATTGCCAACATTCTGGCAGACAGGTTCAGTGCAAATGTCTCCTCCCATCCCCCCTAAAGAGGAAATGTCCATCCCAACAGAGTGTAGCCACCCTGACATCAAAGATGAACAGGAGAAAGCTGCCCCCTCCAAAGCAGAAAACACAGCATCAATGAGACCAGACGGTGTCCCGGCCTGAGTCTTACATGAGCTTCATGAAGAACTTAACCCTCACATAAAGTCACTGTTCAATATCAGACTTACTACAGGATATGTACCCAAGGAATGGCGTACAGCAACAGTGGTCCCGCTCCACAAAGGTGGTGCCACAGCGGACCCCAGACACTATTGCCCTATAAGCCTAACTAGCCTGGTCTGCAAAGCTATGGAGCGTATCATCATGGAACTCATAAACAAAGGCATCGGGAACCAACAGACACTGGATCCTACCCAATTTGGCTTTGTTGAGGGCAGATCTTGCCTCTTGAACCTGGTCAACTTCTTTAAACAGTTACCAGGTCCATAGACGTAGTGAATGTAGTCCACATAGCCTACCTGGACCTCGCAAAACCCTTCGACACAATACCCCACTCGGGCATCATAAATAAGCTCACCAGCTTAGATATCAACACATATGTCTCAAGATGGATTGCAAACTGGATCAGGGATAGCACCCACATGGTCAGAATTGCAGGTGCCATGTCTGACTCTACACCAGTTACAAGTGGCGTCCCACAAGGCTCAGTCCTGGGACCTCTCTTGTTCAGTATATATTTCTCTGATGTACAGGCTAACACAGGAGGACTATGGCTGACCAAGTTTGCAGATGACTGCAAACTGGGTGCCATAATCGACTCTCCAGCTGGCACAAGCATCCTCCAAAAGGGTCTCACAGAGATGGATAACTGGTGCCAGAGCCATGTCCTAAAGCTAAATGCCATTAAATGCATAGTCATCCCCTTTGGGAATAACAAAGTGCTCACACATTACCACATAGGTGGTAATCCATTAAGTACGGAAGAAGCTATTAGAGATTTGGGGACCTGAGTAGATAGTAATCTCGCCTTTGACAATCACGTTGCCAAAGTGGTTAGACAGACCTTCTATATAGCCCACCTTATCCCGAAAGGTTTCACATATAGATCAAGAGAGGTCATTGTGCCCCTATACTCATCAGGCCCATGATTGGATGCAATGCCCCATTTGGAATGTACCTTACCCGACACCTGCAGCAACTGTAATGGCCACAAAAGTACCTCAGCAAGTGGATCTAGGGACTCACACAGATGCCCTGTGCAGTTCGGCTAAAGTAACTCCAGCTCTACTCAGTTGCTTACCGCCTACTCGGATGCGATCTATGCCTGAAGTATAAAGCCATGTCCAACCCAGAATTAATGGACATGCTCCACCTCAGGATATCTGAATGCCTTACAGCTACACGCTCCAGGGACTTAAACCTCAACACAGAAATTAATAGGACATGCTGGAGAGACAGATTCATATCCCAGAGGCTCCCCTCACTCTGGAATGAAATACCAGTCCCGCTTAGGCAGAGCCCCTCACTGACCCTCTACAGGAGAAATCTTGACGAGTGGATGTTTGATTGTATGTTTACCCCTGGGATCTCTTCTGGGTCCCTGCTAGACAGAGGCACAATAAACTAACCATAAAAGGGCTATCTTGTGTGACCTACTATTCACAGGCACAGTCTACTAATCTAACAGAGTGGCGAAAGCCAAACACACTCTGGCTAGGCTTATAAATGCCCTAGGGCAGATAGCCTAGTATCAACCTATGATAATGTTTGGAGTGCACATTGTTTATTGATGATACTGATTGCAGGTTTTTTATCTTCTTTGCTTTCCCACTTTCTATGAACAACCTAAGTATCTGTAGTACAAATTTGATTATGACAGGGTTCCAATATATTATATATGTGTCTGTTGTCATATAACTGTGTGCACAAGGTGGATTGGTGAATAGTGAGAGGTTCCTGGGTTAACACATGCAACTGCCGGATATGTGCGGCCCACTGCTGTACTCAGACATGGCCTAAGTGTGTGAGCATGCCCAGTTTGGCCTTTCAGTGCTTTGTTGCCTGACATTTGTCTCATTTATTCAAGTGTGTGAACAGGCCCAGTGTGACCTTTCAGTATGTTGCTGTCTGAAGTCCACTACATTTGTTAATGTGTGTGAACGTGACCAATATTAACATTTATACTATATGTGTGTTGAAAATCAGGTTATATTTTTACTGCAGGGCTCACCTTTGTGTCATAACTCGACAGGGATTATGCTGTGCCTGCAGGGTTTCCATGAGATACTTTGCATAGACTTATCAATATTTCTTCATACAGACTGATCACCGAAATACTGTCATGGTTTAGTGGTTCAGTACTATGAGTATAGTGCACAGTATTCTGGGTTCGAGGCCTGTCACTGCTTTATATTTTCATACTGGGCAGACCAGACTGCTTAAGGACCAGTAGAGCAAATATGGGCATGTTTACCTGCTTTTGCTCAACTACGCCCAACTTTGACCAAGCTTGCCCAACATTGCTCAACGTTAATCAACATTGCTGAACGTTGCCCAATATTGCTCAACATTGACCAAAGTTGTGCTAGTTAGTGTGTGCAATTTTGTTTACATATACTAAATAGTGGTAAGAGCTGCTTATCACTGCTTTATCTTGCTTAACACATGGCAATCATGCATCAGGTGGTGCTGCAGGGCTGCCTATGTCGGATGCATATACTACACTCCCTATACATGTTTGAAAACAGATAGTGTCAAGTTAGGCATCCCTTTTACTATATGTGCGAGTCAGAGAAAGGTATCATTTCCAGGGTTCCTACTGAGCCAGTGTATGTGCTATGCGTTGCCTTTTTGCCAAGGCCAAAGCATACTGGGCATGCCTCCTTCTGCCTACTGGGGCAGGCTCAGGTTGTTCCTCCTCTGAGTCACGTTCTGCTTGTGATGGCCTTGGCAATGGTGGGGGGCTGTTTGGCCCAGGCCTATGCTGCTCCTTCTGCAGCTGTTTTTGCAGAATCATATTATGTAGCATAGCACATACCATGACAATTTGGGTACATGTAGTTGGTGAATACTGCAAGGCTCCACCAGATGTGTTCAGGTACCGGAACCATGACTTGAGCAGCCCAAACACACGCTCGATTACATTTCGTGTTTGTGCGTGTGCCTCATTATGGCGTCCTGTTCAGGTATGTGTGCATTTCTGATGGGTGTCATCAGCCACGGCTCGAGTGCATAGCCAGCATCCCCCACTAGGTGACCATGAGGGATGTCCCCATTGGCAAATGTCTGGTACAGCTGTGTCAGATGTCAGATATGGGAATCATGGTAGCTTCCAGGGCAGCCAGCACACACATTCAGTATTATGCCCTGGGCATCACACATGACCTGGCAGTTGATGGAGGGGAAGCCCTTGCGGTTAAAGTAGACCCTACTCCACTCACCAGCTGGTGCTTTGATGCATATGTGCTTGCAGTCTATTGCACCCACTACCTCAGGGTATTCCGCTATTTTCTGGAAGAGATGCATACTGCTGGCCAATACCTCACGGGAATTGGGGAAATATACATGATCACCGACATGCACTGACATGGCATCCAGGAAATGGTGCAGTACCCTGGATGCTGATGCCTGTGATATCCCCATCATATCACCAGTTGGTCTCTGGAAGGTACCTGTTGCTAATATTCTTAGGCCAACACATACCTTGGTTTCCACTGGGATGGGTTCCCCTCTGTTAGTTCTGTGTATGAGGCGTGGCCTGCACAGCTCAACAATTTGCTGCATGAGGTCTCTGTCCACTCTATAGCGCTCCACTATCTCCAGCTCATGTAGCCCCTGATAGGTTACCCTGGGCCTGTACACTCTTCTCCGTCTCCTCACTGTGGGTTGTCCACCAGCATTCACATTGTCACCTCCCACAGCATATTGCATATGTCGCCTTATAACAGCAATGGCAGCCCCTAACATTTTTTGTCTCAGTAAAGCTTTTCAAGTTTTCACTTCTCTTAGTTTACTGCAGTGTTGCAGTGTCTCTGAGGAAAACATGGTGGGAAGTTATTTGCAGAGTTTTAAGTGATGGGCTGGGCTGGGCTAGTGTACTGCCTGTGTAATTGCCTGATTCTGATTGTTAGTTCTCCCTGGTTAACTTCCTACTATTTGTTGTGCTTCCTTTTCCCTTTCTGTTTCCTCAGGGGGGCAGCGCCACGCACACAAGCGCAAACACGTGCACACCAGCTCACACGCACGCACACATACTTAGACAGACTAAAACTTCCTTATTCTTGCTAAAATGCATGCACACAGGCGCATATGTGCTTACACACATTTCAACAACCTTAGACATGCTTACTCCTGCTTAAACGTGTGCACACAGGCATACACGCATGCACACAGTCCTACTTGGATATACAGGCGCGCACCCGCATGCAAACACATTGCAAGCACTTCAACAAGAAACATTAGTGTTATCCACGGGATACACTTTCAATTTCTTGCCTTTAGCTAGGGTACCTGTTAACACACCTCTTCCAGTGATGAGTAACTGACAGCTAACACATGCTACTCTGCTCCAATGAGCTTAACTTCTTTCATACATACCCCCCTCGTGATGTCACCTATCTTCTACTCTGATACTCCCCTTATCCTACTCCTACACTCCAATGACTGTGCTCATTTGCTATGTAAACTTGGGATTCACTATCCTTACCCTCATTTGCATAGGATTGCCTACTAATGCTTGGTTACATCTCTTAGACTGAGCTTCCCCCCTTAGCAACCTCTACTCGGTAGCCATGTTGTCTTCAGCCTGATATTCCCTTGCATTGTAAATTAAGAAATTAATAAAATCCATATTTGTGGATTTTAATTATTGGTTTTCTGGTTTTTAGAGCGTGGCACGTTTGTGCGGAGCTGCGCTACGCTTAAACTTCGGAGATCGAGATAAAAAAAAAATATTTTTTTTTATTTTGCAATGGGGAACATTGCCAATGGCTGTATTTTTGGACATTGGCATGCTTCCTCAACTGGATGCATCCTTTTTTGGAGCTGTCATGGCTCCATTTTGCTATTTGCAGAATGGTACTTAGTTGTCAACGGAGTACATTTCTGCAAATAACACTACTCTTACTCGGACAGGTTCGGGTTTCCTGGATCACAAATTTACCTCATTTGCATAGCTTTCACCATCAATTGAGGTAATTTGCATATCCTAGCCCTGTCCGTGTAAGAGTCATTTTAGGAGCTCTCTTGCACACCCCTACCGGCTGTTCCTGGATCGCTCGGCGGATGTGAATCCGGCCCAATGTTGTACTATTTTTGCATAAAACAGAAGGAGACAATAAGTCTTTCTAGTCTGCCCTTCATGTGCCTTAACACAATATCTGCCTTCCATGTCTAGCTTTTTCCATAGCTATTTTCAACCTGTTTAATGCCCTCATAAATTTTTCTGTTTATTGATCTCCTCCACCCATTCTAATTGTCCATTCTATGGGGTCACTTTGGTTTATACAAAAAAAATGCTTTTAAAGATAAAGGAGATATTAGTCTGCACAATTTTCTGCCTGTATCCCTCCCCCTTTCCTTTCTGATTGGAATGATCCCTTCACATCTCATACATGATGTTATACTCCAGTATGATATCGCCCATGTCTCTTCTATTCAAAGAAACTCCTGTTCCTCTAACTTTAAGTGATAGTCCTTTCCTTCCATCCCATGGATGTTTCAGGTAGATTTCCTCTGAAATCCTTCTACTAGCTGAATGTCCTTTTCATCATATTTCCTCCAGAACCATACACAGTACCCAAGGTATGATCTTTCCAAGACTGAGTAGAGTACAAGCATTACATCTTTGCTTCTAGATTCAATCACCTTGAGGACATACTACAGCACTGTGATGCTACTATCACTGTCTTTTCACTGTTCACCCATTGTCCAGTCCAGGTGTGATGGCATCTTCAGATCCATTTCCTGCTTAATTATATCAGCTCCAAACCAACAGCTGATACCTCATACCAGGGTTGCTGTAGCCTAAATGCAGTACTTTGCATTTGTTTGAAATGGCACCATTCTGCCCAGTTGCTCAGCATTTTCAAACCCTTTATTGACTCTTCCTCATCCCATGCTCCACTGCTGCTATGATCTTTGTGTCATCAGAAAAGTAGCTGATCCTGTACTCTGTGCCATCAGACATGTCTGAGGCAAATCATCCTGAAAAACATGGCACCCAGGACAGACATCTGTAATTTTCCACTAATTATTGGTTTAATTTCTGACATTGTTCCTCTCACCACGACCCTCTCTGTCTTACCATTAAACCATAAAGCTATCAAATTCCTCATTCTTGGCCTTGTACCAATTTTCTCCATTTTTCCTATCTGTCTTATGTGTGAGACTTACTCAAAGGCCTTGCTGAAGTCCAGGCATACTATACCTACTGGTACTACATTATTAAACTGACCGGTACCCCTGTCTTAAAACTGCAGCTGGTTTGACTGTCAGTTCCTTCTGGTTAAATGCTCACATTAATTGCTGTCCCGGAGATTGTTCTCCTCTAGAAATGCTTCCCCTTAGGACTATCTCTTTGGGTTTTCCTGCCATTGTTGTTAAGATATTTTTCCTGCCCTTATCTGCAAATGTGTACCAGTATAGCAGTCTTCTAGACTTGCAGCTCTTCTGCAACAGGATTTGGCCTGGTGAAGAGCTTTGTCAGGAGGTCTGTTAACCCACTGGCCAGATGTCATGCCTGTTAGCTTAACGGCAATATGAGGGAAAGCCCTGGACAGAATCTATTTTTATGTGCTTTAGTTGTCTAGAGATAATCAGTTTCCTCTGAATCTCCTTCATCTCTCTCATACTGTCTGTCCACCAGTCCATATACACTGTACAGCCATATCAGTTTATCACTGAATTTATATGGGGTTAGATAAATGCAGTAATGTAAGACATTAGTTTTCTCTCTCTCTCTCTGTCTGTCACTCATACTGTCTCACAAGCTGTCTTTTCTCTTTCTCCCTCTTTAGCTGCATCTATAGTTTTATATAGATAGATGGATATCTTGGGTCAATAATAAACTACAATTTTACAACATATAAATAGCTCATGCCACAAAGGCATCACAAAAATGTGTAAAAAGATAAAGCAATTAGGCAACCTGTTTTGTTGTTTACAATTTGATTAAATTGCTCTAAATTTTCAAATAATATTGTAAAACATAAAGTACTAACCTTGTTAAGAAAATTAAATTAATATACTTCTTTGTTTCTTTTTCACTTGACATCCTGCTCAGTCATCAGATCTCAAGAGGCCATCATCTGAAATGCAGACAAAAGATTTAATGAAATTTATATTTCTCCCTTGACAGAGACTACACAATGAGTTATTAAAATTCCTACCAAGGATCAGATTACAATCTCTTTACTTTACACCATTAGATTCTTTTATCGACTGCACAAAACGTTACAATGGTAATCCCACCTGACAAATTGATCTTAATCTCTGTGCTATAATTCAAGAACACCCTGTTCAAATTCTCTCTTGTTTTAAACGAAATAGTATACTAACTACATGATGTTCTTTCTAGATAGCCAACAAACCCCAGGGAATAGTTACAAGAATAAGGCATGCTACAGAACTGCCAAGGTACTCAGAACTTCTTAAAATCATAAGCAGAACAGGTAATGCAGTTTTGGCAGACCTTCCCTTGGTTTTTACTTTTATACTTCATCTCTGCTTTTAAGCCTCTTAGGATGTAATTAAGTGGGAGCTCTGACTAACTGAAGTAAAATATATCTTTAAAACTACAGCTGTCCAGACCTGCCTCAGTATTCTTTTGCTCCTCAAGAAGCACATGTACTAAATTGCCTAAGCAGCCTGCCTGATAATCTGTTGCTCTACAGTACTTCCCAACAGAGATATAATTATGGCAGGGGGGGTGGAGTCAGTTGCCGCAGGTACAAGCTGTTAGTGAGTATTATCAGCAGATGTTGATGGCATGGAGCAGCAGTATTGGCATTGTATAATGAAAAGTGGAAGTAAAGATATCACAGTTTCATAAAAGAATACTAATACTGCATTTGTATTCATCACAGATGAAGCATTGAAGTGCTGAAATGCTCAGTGTGTGGTAATGTAACTGTAAACTAGTTACTTGCTACATTTGTACCAAGCAGCTTGGTACAGTTGAATATTTTTTGTCTGTCTCTCTCTCTTGGTCTCCAGCTTTGACAAGACTTTTTTTTTTCCTTCTAAACTTAGAGTTGAAAGGACAACAATTAGTAGAACTACCCATGATGCATCTATGGCTCTGCTGCCAAGACTGGCCTTTCTATTGTTACTTTCCTCTTCCTATTTTTTGTACTTAACTGTAAACACTTTTACTGCTTCTGTCATTCCTACTGCTAGCATAATTATAGGATCATAGGATCATAGGAGTATACTAGGCTAATGGCCCTGGGGCCCTTATCAGCCTAGCCAAGAGTTTATCCCCAAAAAGAAACCTCAGTCAGCACCTGTCACCCCTGTCAGTGGGGGACACAGGTGGAACCCCTTGGATGAATTTGTGGTTTCCCATCTACTCGTCAAGGTTGTGCTTGAAGTGGGTCAGCGAGGTGCTCTGTTTGACATGTATGTGAAGTCTAGTCCAGAGATAAGGGTAGACTTTGGGGGAGAAACCTTTCTCTCCAGCAAGTTTTGTTAATGTCACATATTAGGTTCAGGCCTGATGAGCAGGTAGTGCATGAGGAATTAGACTAAAGGATATGGATCATCTCTAGTAGGGCAGGGTCCAAGATTGTCTTGTAGGTGAGATACAGATCACCCCTGAGCAATCTGTACGATACCTAGTAGAGTGATAGTGATTTCAGCCTGTCTGCATAGGACAGGTGTTGGAGGCCATGGATTATCTTTGTGAGGTATTTCAGTGGCCTTTTCAGTTGGTGCAGATGTTTGGAGAGGTACATCACAAAAGGGGTGTTATACTCAATTATTGTTCTAATGAGGGAGGTGTATAGAGAGGTAATAACCTCCTTTTTTCTGGATCCAATCACTTTACTTATGAGATGAAACAAGTAAAAGGCTTTTCTAACTACTGCTGCTACATGATGGTTAAATGTGAGGTTCTTATCAACCTGAGTGCCCAGGCCTCTTACCTCAGGTTGTGTGCTTAGGGGGTTGCTGTTGATGTGGTAATCAGTAGGGGTTGCCTTTTACCAAATGGTATGATGATACTTTTTTTGCATTTAGCATGAGGCCATGACTTTGGCACAAGTCATAAGTTCCTGTGAGACTCTCTTGCAGTATGTTAACATTGTCTTGGGAGACAATGACAGCACCCAACTTAGAGTCGTTGGCAAACTTGGTCAGCCACAGGCCTTTTGTCTTTGCCTGTACCTCAAACAGTAGGGGTCCCAGGACAGATCCCTGGGGACCTACACTAGTGACAGGTCTGCTATCAGAAGTGGAGGTGCCTATTTTGACTTTGAGGGTCCTGTCGGTGAGACAGTTTGCCACAGACCTGATAAGATAGGGATTTATACCAAGTTGTGTTAGCTTTTCAATGATGCCTGAGTGGGGGATTGTGTCAAAGGCCTTGGCCAAGTCAAGGTAAGCTGTATGTATTGACTTTCCCTCATCCAGGGACTTGGTGACAGTCTCAAAGAAGTCAACCAGGTTCAACAGGCAAGATCTGCTCTTGATGAATCCGAACTAAGTGTGGTCAAGTGCTTGGAGATTGGCTATGTCCTTGTTTATCACATCCATAATAATATGCTCCATGGCTTTACAGATCAAACTTGTCAAGCAATGGGTTGATAGTTTCCAGAGACAGTAGTGGCACCACCTTTGTACAAGGGGATGACAATGGCGGTTCTCCACTCTGCTGAAATGAAGCCAGTACTTAGGCTGTGGTTGAATAGGGTGCTCAATGGCGAAGCCAGTTCTTGCTGGAGATGGTGCAGAATACATCCTGGGATACTATCAGTCCCCATGGAAGCTGTGTTTTTAGACTTGGATAGGGCCTGTAAAAATTGCTCTATGGAGATGTGAGGTGTGGGACAAGTACTGGGGATATCAAAAGGGCCTTGGGGGGGACAGGGGGTGAAGTTTACACTGAACCTAGCAGGTTGACTAAGTAAACAGGATCAGTGTAAATGATACTGTTAAGTACTTATTCGGAACAAACCTGGGCTTTGCCATGGAAGTTCCTGACATAACTGAAGAAAACTTTATGATTTCCCTTTGTTATGGAGGCTAGTTTCGATTCATAATTGGCCTTGGAGGTTTTCACTAGTGATCTAATTTTCTTGTTGAGGATAAGGAGAGAGTTTTTCCAATTTGGAATTTGTTTCCTTTTACCCTTGGACAACAGTTTCTTCCTTTTGTTGTAAAGGCTGTTGATAGAGGATGTCTACCAAACAGGTTTGGGTTTCCTTGAGGATCAGGTTTTAGTTCTATTGGGTATGGCTGAGTCCATACAGTTGTACAGATACTTGTAAACTGCACTTGTGTACTGTTCAGCATAGGTATCTGCATCCTCTTGGGGGGGGGTGAAGCTACAGATACCCTCCCTTAGGAGATTATAGTCAGCCTTTGAGAAGTTTTTTTGCTTGATTTTGGTTGGGGGGGTTGGGCGGGCTAGAAACATTGAATGAGACAGTCAGATGATCTGATATAACTATGGAAGGACATACTATAGGAGTGGTGCAATGGTCACCCATGTTGGTGAGAACCAAGTCCAGAATGTTATCTTTCCTTGTGGGGAATGAGACGAGCTGGTCTAGTGCATTAGAACTGATGAAGTCAAGGAGTCGTTGAGACAGTGCATTAGTGCAAGATAGATCACCCAGTCTATGGTGGGGTAGTTGAAGTCACCAAGGATCAGGGTGTTAGCAGGCTACCTTGATGGGGTCTAGTAGATCCAGGTAAGAGGAGTGGGTGTCCTGAGTCATGGAGGGGGGTCTTATAATGAGCTATAACTTGAATGGGTGTCTTGGCAACTATCAGTTGTATGGAGCAGTTCCAGTGCATCATGCTGGCAAACCAGTCTGGAGGTGTGCTTGTCCTTGATGAAGATAGAGACACCACCACCCTTAGTCTTCCTGACTTCATTTTGAGGTCAGAATGTATGGAATGTGGTATATCCTTGTAAGGCAGGGGTGCTTTCCACAGCCCTGAACCAAGTTTCTGTGACCGCACAGACATCAGCATCTTCCAGGGTAAGGAGGGCTTCCAGTGAGTCCATTTTCAGGTTTAGGCTCCTAGTGTTAAGCAGCATGACCTTCAATTTGCTTTTTGACAGATCTTTTATGTTGGAAGGTTTGTCTTTGGGACATTGCCTAAAAAAAGGCACAATGGGGGAGGCGAGAGCATTGGCCAGGATCCGGAAACCCAGTTGTGACAGGTGAAGGCCATCTCTGGCAATGCATTGAGGCCTGCTGACCATGTCATCCCAGGCAGACAAATACTGGATCCCCTTGGAATGACACCAGAAACTAAGTCAATTGTTGAAGTAAATTATATTTTGTTGGTATTGTGGTATCATTCTTGGTGAAGGTAGGACGCTGCTTAGGGCTAGGGTCATAACTGCCTGGAACACATAATCTGAGAGTTCAATCATGTCTGTCTTTATATAGTCCAAGTCTTAAGTCATTTATACCAGCATGTACAATGACAGAGTCATACTTGTACTTGCTGTGTAGAGACTTAAGTGCAAGCGTGATGTGGTGGATTCTGACACCAGACAGACAACTGACCATGACCTTCACCTTGTTGAGCTTGGTGAAGGGAACATTGGTGTGTCTCACAACTGAGTCACCAATGACTAGTGTGTTTGGTTTACTGTTATGTCTTGTGAACTGTGATGGTTTATTGTTTTGCCTTATGGGCTGTGTTTGTGATGGTGTGTTGTGATGTGTTTGGTGTTGTGTGTGGAATGTTTGTGAGTGTGTTTTGGAGGTCCTTAGGTAAGTTTTTATTGAGGACCTTTGCATAGATGTGCGCGCGTGTGTGTGTGTGTGTGTGTGTGTGTGTGTGTGTGTGTGTGTGTGTGTGTGTGTGTGTGTGTGTGTGTGTGTGTGTGCGTATTGTGCTTTGCTATGTGATGTCAGTGTTGTGTTTGTGCTGGTAATCTCCTCTTTGTCAGGAGTACTGACTGTGGCACCCGTCAACATGAACTCCAGGTGACTGGTGTACATGCACTTCTTGGAGTGGAAGAATTATTTGCTAGAAGAAGAGGGTTGACAGTAAACATGAGGCGGCTGCTACACTGTCTCAGTATGCCCATGCCAGTAATGGTTTACTGTTTTGTCTTATGGGCTGTGTTTGTGAGACACTGGTGTGGTGTCTGCTGTGTGTAATGTGTTTGGTTTTGTGTGTGGAATGTTTGTGAGTGTGTTTTGGAGGTCTCTGCTGTTTAGGTAAGTTTTTATTGAGGACCTTTGCATAGGTGTGTGTGCATTGTGCTTTACTATGTGATGTCAGTGGTGTGTTTATGCTGGCAATCTCTGTAAGGAGTACTGACTGTGGCGTGAGACAGCATGGACTCCAGGTGACTGATGTACTTGCACTTCTCAGAGTGGAAGAATTATGTGCTAGGAGAAGAGGGTTGTCAGTAAACATGAGGCAGCTGCTACACTGTCTCAGTATGCCCATGCCAACCAGGCTGGCATGAGAAACCAATGGGAATTGTCCAGACATAGTGTTCCAAATGCTTGGACAAACTTATGGAGAGAGGGTTTTGACAAGGGTTTGTCCACAACAGTGTAGACCACAAGAGTCTTCTTAAAAGTAAAGTAACTGGCCTGAAGCACAAGTGCTAAGACCAAAGCTTAACATGCTTAGAATAACAGATAAATTTAATTAGGCTTCTAACAAGCAGTAATGAATGCAGCAGAATAAAAGCACTTGAAGACTTAAGAGCACATAACAAAAATAAGGTAATAAAGTATGAAGAACACAATTACAGTAACAGCAGCTGAATGAAGTGTAATTTATTTTCATCTCCTGTCAGTTATTATAGTTACCATCAGCACAATCACTGCTGCTACTACCATCACTATTACAACCAAAACTCAAAACTGCTAGTAGTGCTCATTGGTTGATGGATTCATAGGTAAGTACTAGGCTAACTGCCCTAGTGGGCCATTTTAAGTCTAGCCAACGTCCATATTGGTGTTTGAATTAACCAACCCCACTTGGTGTTAGACTAGCCTCACCCACCCCATGGTCGATGATTATATATTACCCCTAATGAGAATAACTGGGATCATACCATGTATAATTTGAGGGAACCTATGCAAGGTATCAAGAATTTAGGAGCTGCCTCTGTCCATGGGTAATACAGGAAGCATTGCTGGGATGTAGTTTCTTTTTCTCATACATAGCTTTAAGTCATTCCATGGACAAGGATGAGATTTGTTTTATGTGAATGGGGACTCTGTTCCAGAACAGCAGTAATTGCTCCTCCAAACCATGCTGTCAATGTTACTAAAGAAGTTTAGATGCCTAGATATGGTATTTCTGATGCCATTTGACTTGCTAATATGCAGCAAATTCTTCAGTACTGGTTTGGAGGATGCCTTATATGCCAGACATAGGTCACCTCTCAGCAGTCAGTAGGATAAGGAGTATAGTGACAGGGCTTTGAATCTGTTCACGTAAGACATGTTTTTAAGGCCTTATATTATTTTAGTAAGATATTTTTGTGGGTGTATCAGTTGTTGCATATGCCTGGACAACTATATGCCAAAGGGAACCTTATGCTCAATGACTGGCCTAATGGGGGCTGACTAAAATGGGCCAATGTTATCCTTAGATCTAGACCTAATCCCTTTGTTTATAATCTGTGCAATGTGGAAGGATGCTCTTATGACAACAGATACATATTAGTCGAAAGTTAGGTCACTGATCACATACGTGCTCCAATCCTGAACAATAAGGTCATCTCTTAGGGGCATAGGTCAATGTGGTAATTCCCTGGTTTAGATGACTTCCACATTAATACATTTTTTGACATATGGTTTAAGTCTATGATTTTGGCAGCAGTTATTTATTTGGGACAAACTTTCCTCCAGGATGGCTAAGCTACTTGGGATTTCAATGACTGCTCAAAGCTTGCTGTCATCTGCAAACTTAGTCAACCAGAGCCCTTTGGTATTGGCTTTTAGTTCAAAAAAAGTAGATGCCAAACAGGAAAGGTTCCAGCACAGAACCTTGGGGGACTCCACAGGTGACTGATCTCTATGTGGAGGTAACTTCACCTATTTTGATTTCCTGCATCCTGTTTGTGAGCCAGTTGGTAAACCAAAGGTTGATATAGTTTTTTTTTCCAGTTGATGTAGCTTTTCTACTATGCGTGAGTAGGTTATTATATCAAAAGTTTTGGCCAGGTCAAGGTATGCAGTCTGTACCATTTTATTCATCCATTGTTTTGGCGACCTTTTCAAAAAAGTCTACCAGGTTGAGTAAGTATGACCGGCCCTCGATGACTCCAAACTGAGATGGGTCCACCATTTGGTGGTTCCCTATGCTGTGATTGATTAGTTCCATAATAAATTGTGCTGTGGCTTTGGACTAATTCTGCTGCTTCTCCTGTCATCATAGTGTAGTTTCAGTGTCTGTTTACCTAGATTTTATGTGTGCAACTGCACTGGCAATTGTGACAGA
Organism: Protopterus annectens; assembly: GCF_019279795.1. Lineage (NCBI taxonomy): Eukaryota > Metazoa > Chordata > Ceratodontiformes > Protopteridae > Protopterus > Protopterus annectens. Next base: position 552,854,741 of record NC_056746.1, read on the forward strand.
GTTTATTGCATTTCTGAATTGCTCCACCATATTGATTACACTCGTATGTGTTTGCTATCACCCTCATTATAATACTATTGTTCATTTCCATCTAATTATACACTTGTTTGCTAGCTTTCTCATCTACGATATTTTGTGGACTTGAGCCACCACAATATGTGTATGTTGCTGAGCTGCCCCTGACCTGTACAACACCACTCATCACTCAGTTTTGCCTTTCATATTGAGATATTTGCTTCTGAATTCTAATCATTTTCAAAGGACATTGTCTATTGCATTTTGTTTGTCGTCTAGCATCATCTGTTACATTCCCACAGCTCAGAGTATTTTAATCAGCAGTTGAAAGGTGAGAACAGGTACAAAAGCACCCCCAAACCAGAACTAGAGCCAGAACAACATATCATATTGCAATATGAAGTGAGTGCAGACCAGTACAGTGTGCATAGCAATAAGTTACAGACTAACACACAGAGATAAAGAGATGGGAAAGGAAAATTGTAAATAACATAATAAGAAAAAAAATAAAAGTTCGGGATAATCTGACAAAGAAAGAATAATACACACTTACTTGGATTCAGAATAATAGATAAAATGATTCAGTACTGTCACCTAGTTTTATTTACAAAATTAACCTTGCCACCCACATGCAAATGTAGCATATCAGTATCTATTTCTTAGTAAGAATGTGTTTTAAGAGTCAGATAAAAGGCTTATACACAAGGAGAGACACAAATTATATATTTACGTCAGATCTGCATCATTTATGATCTTGAATAAAAGGCAAGTGCAGTGAAATTTAAATAATAGGTGTTTGTTAGTCGACCTTAAACAATTGCTAATTCTAGCCTGTCACTTACAGTTGGATTACAGCAAGAGAGATTTTTGTTCATTAGTCTACGCTGTTAGTAACACAGCTGCACATAGAAGATTCAATCTCTCAACAGCCTTCTCTTGAAAATATATATTTATATAACCAGTTAATTTTTTATCTAATAATAGCTCAGACGTGACTGAACACATAGTTCAGTATTTACCTTTTTGCCTCATTGTACACATATCGCTACTGAGTCTTTCTTCTGGAAGCATGAAGTATTTAGTTGCCTGGAAAATAAAGCGAAATATAGAAACACTGGTATACTCTAATTTCTTTGCCTTGTTCAGGTATATGCCACTAACACTGAAAACTATACATGCATGGGGACAAAATCCATGTTAAGGGTAAGGAAATTAACTGTCACTCATGACACTTGTACCACTAGTCCTCAGGCAAAAATGATTGTGAAAGAATGAATATGTATACTTGAATTATCCATAAAGAAAGGTACCATGTTCCTTGGGTCATTACCTAGTACACTAAGATTTTGGGGAGGATGACAAATGTTATATTCAAATAAACTTCAAACTTTCCGGAATTAATTATCCTGCATATTGGGAAACAGCAGAGTCCAACAATGAATAGGGAAAATGCAGTTTTTCTGCAGTTTACTTTCACCCTGTGGTGAAGTTCAGTACCTCCAAACATATCTACTTAGGGATCATCTTCACCACACCCTCCACCAAGACATATCACCTACTCAAATTTGTAACAGAAAAAAAGACTAACACTCAAACCTTCATCTCTATCCTGCATAACTGTAACTGTTCTCCACTTAAAACACTAAACATAGACACTGATGTGGACCATTTCAGTTCCACTTTCCTCAACATTTTAAACAAACTAGCTCCCCTTCAGAACCATAAGAGTGAAATCTAACTGAAGACACTAAAAAAATATTTAAGTTAAGAGATAAAGACTGGGCACACTGGCATTCCAACAAAACCCAGGTCAACCTAGATGGCTACTGATAACTTAGAAATAAAGCCAAAACCCAAGTGAAACTAGACAAAAAAAAACTACTTTACTGATATTCAGCAAAAACACCATAACAGCCCACAAAAATGTTGGTCTTTTATAAAAAACTCTTTTAGCCTGGCCAGTCAATGACTCCAACCCGATCAGCCAGTAGCAATAATGACAGCGTATCCTCTCAATTCAACACATTTTTTACAAATTCTATATTTTCACTTTCTAAAAACTACTGTAATACTCTTCCAACTATCCCAATACCACCCAATGAAACCAATGATTCCTAGACTAGCCAAATCAACACCATAAAATATACAGTAAACTTAAACCTACAAGCCTTGCAGCTGAAAACCTACCTACTGAATTCCTTAAACTAAATGCAGATGCTATCTCCTTCCCAATCTCTATTCTTATTAACTGCTCAATATCGGAAATCTATATTCCATTACTGTGAAAAATAGCTTACATCATTCATCCCACTGCATAAGAGAGGAAACTCTACTGAGCTCTCCAATTACAGACCCACAGAAACTTTATCTCCCCTATCCAAAGTCCTAGAAAAATGTATTCATACTCAGCTCATGAACTACCTCTCATCCAACAGTCTCCTATCTCATAGCCAACATGGTTTCTACCCCAATCATAGCACTACAGCTGCACTCCTAAGTTTCACTAAAAATATCAACCAATACAGAAATTAAGGCAAACTAGTGCCCTCCATCTTCTTGGACCTGCCCAAAGCTTTTGACACTGTCTCCCCCACAAGCTCTTCACTGAACTCTCCACACTAAAACTCAGTCACTCACCTCTTACCTGGTTCCACAGATATCCAGTCATCAGCAAGCTGCAGCAAGATCTCTCATCTCTATTGTCTGTCACCATGGGGGTCCTTCAGGGCTCAGTTCTTGGTCCTCTTCTTTTCAATATATTCACAAACAAACTTCATACTGCTTCACATCTTGTTTCCATTGTTCAAAATGTTGACAACGCTGCACTCATCTGCACTTCTCCCACACTACAACAACTCAAATTAGCAACACAACAGTCTATCAGCTGTAGAATTCCGGTTAACAAACTTTCAACTGATTATTAATCCAAGTAAAACTAAATTTATGCTCGTTTACCCTAGTAACTCCCTAGGCACACCATCTTTGTTCTAGATATGCTCCTCCAGCAATACCATAATATTTACAGTAACCAAGCAATAATATGAAATTTGACAAACACTTAGCTCAGATTATCAAAAAGATACACAAAAAACTGGATTCACTTTACAGAATCAAATCATTCCTAACTAACGATACAAAACAGGCAATTGCCAGAACTCATCTGCTCTCTACTCAGCTATGTGCTTCCCCTTTTTTCACTAATGTAAAGACAACAGATTTAGCAAAACTTGAAGCATGCTACAATAAAATAGCTAAATTTGCAACACACTCCCCTCATAGAACCCGCCACTGCTTTGCCTTACAATAACTCAGCCAGTTATAATTACCCCACTACTTAACCTACAACCATCTCATTACTGCCCACAGACTGATACACAAACCAGATAAATCTCCTGCTATCCAACAGCTGCTCTAACCCTGCATTAACAATTGAGTTCTCTGCTCCTCAAATAAATCTCTTCTTCAGGTCACCAAGTCTAACAATAGTGCCGGCGACTCTCTATACTCCAACTACATCTCCAAAATTTGGAAAAATATCTTTTAGTATATTATAACAACTGCTAACCTTACTCACTTCAAACAAATTCTTAAGACTCACCTGAGCAACAAGAAGCTCTGCCCCTACTCTAGCCCTGGCTATAGTATACTAAAAATAATTACTTTTTCTTCCAATCCTCCTCTAAAACCCTTCTTCTCCCTTCTCCCAATTTACTACCCATAATTCTGTTCTCCCCACATTCCCCTCCTCCCAATGCCCATATTCCTCCCCCTCTTCTCCTCATCCTGCTTAGTATACTGTCCTTTTCTTCTAACTAAAATTTCTGTCTTATCACATCCTCCTTCTCCAACTTTTACTAACACTTTACTGTCTCTTTACCTTTGTTTAAGGCTTGTATTCACCTTCATTACAGCAAAAACAGAAAGATAAAGAGCCTCGAAATGAAAGGACCCAAAACCCAAACAAAACAACAAGGCACTCAGGGAAATATGGAGTATGGACACAAAATTAAAATTAAAACACTGCTTCACAAATGACCTCCATGAACTTTATTAATGCTTAATAGTTACTACCACATTTTCATCCCAAGCATAGGACTTCATCAGATATCTATATGGGAAGGAAGATTTTAATTGTTTCATTTTGCTTGTTTTCTTTACTTATATAATTGTTTGATAATGATCTATTTAATTTGTTTGTTTTTTTTATGATTGGATAGTGTCACTATTTAAGGAAGGATGATATTTTATGGGTAGATATGTGATGAAGTCCACTGGTTTTATATCCTCTTCACATATTACCTTATGTCCATGCTTTTTGTTCCAGCAGTTGCTATGTATTATTATATGTACACTGGTTGGCTTTGCTTATCAGTGAGAAGGTTTATCATACTAAAAATCCTTTGTATGTATTCTGCTGTGTGAGATTGCTTTGAACTACTGTATGTATAAATACCACCACTGTATGTATAAATACCACTCTATCATTCACTTTTAATTTATGCTATCTACATTATGTTTGTTGGTACTTACGTATTATCGCAACCACATTTCTGCGATAATACCACTTGCTTCCTGATGTAGAAACCTGACCGTTAATGTTGTAGAAATTTCAGGAATTGTCTTTTCTTTCACAGTGAAGGTTGTTTTAAGAAGGGTTTGCAAGAACAGTGGAAAAAATTAGTGTCGCTGTGGCTGTATGCACTTTACTGCCAGCATGTGTGGAGCTATCTCATTTGTGCATTAACAATGCTTAGAGACACAGCGACGCTAACTTTTGCCATTGTTCTTGATAACCCTTCTTAAAACAACCTTTACTGTGAAAGAAAAATCAATGTAAACATAACCATAGCTGTGCTGCTAATCTCAATCACCCTTCCCTCTCTAACTTTGTTTGCATTTTCTTAATGGCTAATCCATACACTTACATGCTTTCTTCCGGGAGCTGCAGTAACCAACACAATGACAATACAGTTCTTGCAAAAAAAATAAAAAATACAGTACTATCACAACATAAATCATCAAACAACATTCCATTTAATTTGATTGCAAAACTAAGCAGACACAAATCATGAAAATGAACAGCTTAAGTTACTTCAAACATGGTTAATCCGTACACTTACATGCTTTCTTCCAGGAGCTGCATTAACCAACACAATGACAATAAAGTTCTTGCAAAAAATACAGTAGTATCACATCATAAATCCTCAGACATCATTTCATTTAATTTGACTGCAAAACTAAGCAGACACAAATCATGTAAAAGAACAAACAGCTTAAGCTACTTCAAACACTCATTTTCAGGCCATCATTTGTATTACTGCAACCGAGGAAATGTGGTTGCGATAATATGTAAGTACCTGTTTATGTATTATGTATAAGTCACTGTACATCAATGTATTTTTTTGTAGTTTGCTAATTGTCTTTGAAGCTTTTCTCCCTGAGCCTCCACTGAAAACGGGCTATGACCCATTCAGACTTTCCTGATAAACAAATGTTAAATAAATAAATAAATCACAAAGGCTTTGAGAAAAGGATCATCCTGCATTCTTGAAAAGAAACATGGGGTGTTTCTTAGCATAAAATGAAGGTAAAAATCAAAGTATAGCTTCCTTGCATAGGCCTGTTTCAGTGCTGAATAATAATTATGCACTGTTCATGTAAATCAGTGCAAAAATATAGGAGAGATTGCTCTCATGATGGATAGAAAATTATCATGTTGATTTTTTGAAGAACACAGACATTGGAAGTATACAGAAAATGGTTAATGAAAAACTCTAAACAGCTGAAGAAGGATAAGTTGCATGTGAGTCTGGATGCAGATAAGGCCTTTTAATGAGTGAAGCAATATTATTTGACAAAGACACATTTACAGTTTGATTTTCCTGTTGAGTTTGTTTAATTAATTATGGTACTGTATTCAAGTTCTGATGTCAGCATGAATACTTATGCAAGAATGTCTACCTTCATGACTATCAAGGCAAAGTTAATAGGCAAAGTTGTCCTTCATCCCCACATTTATTTATTTTCTGTTTAGATCCCATAGCAACAGCAATGAGATGTTCCATTGTACAAGTTTAAACAGTATTATTGTGTATGACATTGCCCATTCTTTTTTGTCAGCAGACAGTATTATGTTGAATTAAGCATATCCCTGTACTTTATGAATTATTGTCATATTGTATTATATTGACTATTCATTTCAATTTTCAGAATATGTTTGCATACTCCTTTATGTAAATACTTATGTATTACATTGTACATTTCATTCCAGTTTTATTTCTTTGTAGGGTACTTGCTCTACAAAGCTTGTAATCATTTGCTAGTCAATACAATTCTTGTGCTTTTGTAACATTTACAGCTGTGCTGACCATGAAAATGGTCCATGTGGATTAGCGCTGTAGTCTAGTTCACTAACTAATTAACTAATACATAAGTAAGTAAGTAAATAAACTGTAGAAGAAAAAGAATTAATGATGCGTTTTCTTGCATTGTGGAGCTATTATTTTATACACTTCTTCCATCTCTTAGCTGGGCATTGGGCATCCTCATCTCTGTTGCCATCTCCTCTCCCAAATCTTGTTTACCATATCTTCTTTCCTATGTATGTGATCAAACCACTACCATCTGTTGCCCCTGATATTCTCAGCAAATGGGACTACTTTGACCTCTGCTGTGATGTTCTCATTGTTTATTTGCCCCATAGTTTGCTTCCAACAACTCATCTAAGGCACTTCATTTCTGTCACCTCAAACTTCTTCAGTCACTCTGCCTTCACTGTCCAGGTTTCTCTGCTACACTGAAACAATGGTTACATCACTATTTTGCACACCTTACTTAACAGATTTTTGGCTTTCTTGTGTTACACACTATTCATGACACTCTTTTCCAGTTGTCTGCAACATCCCTGATTTTAGCTTTGGCTTTCACATTCAAACATCCCTTTCTCATTCAGCTGTCACCTCCCATTAATAGTGTTGCTATTGCTGTTTAATAAGCAGGTCCAACTCTTTCTGACTTTAAATACTTTAACAAACCAGACCGATTTATCAAGAACTGATTCTTTACATTCCTGCAAATTCTTATTCAGTAATACTGTCTGTTCAGCTTAGTCTCTGACACTTCTTCTTATTTTGCCTTTGAGCTTTTCCATCATCAGTGTCTTCTCTAGTGACTCCTACTACGACATAATGTGCCATAGTACTTAAGTTTTAATGTTTAATTTTATCAGGCTTTCCAGTGAACAGTATCAGAATATTTACTTAAGTATTGACTGATTTGGTCATCTTGCAGTCAATGGAATTTTCAAAATTTTTTCCAGCACTGCAGTTCAAAAAAAAAAAAAACATCTGTTTCTGGCACACAGCCTTACTTATAGTCCAAATCTCACACCCGTATGTTACTACTGAAAAAACAAAGCTTTAAAAATGTTTCCCAGTTTTCCAATGCTTTAATTTGAAGAAGCAAGCATCCTTTAGCTTCTTGGCTACAATCACCACCCGAAAGGATGTTTGAGTCCAGGAAAGTAAAATCTGTCATTTCTACTGCTTCCCCTTTTACCTACATAGAATTACCAGGTAAAATTGCATATTTTTTATGATGAGCAGGAAGCCAACTTTTGATCTTTCTGTTTTCAGCTTCTTCAACAGGGTTTTCCTCATTCCCTCACTTTTAGCTGCTGAATTGGAATCATCCGTATATCTTAGGTTTTAATATTTCTTGTAGTAATTTTATTCCCAGCATCAGATTTGCCATCTCACATGATATATTCAGCTTATATGAACATGTGTTTCCTTTCCAAATCTTGAACCAGTCAGTTATTTCTTATTTGGATCTAACTCTTGATTCTTGACTGAAAGACTTCAGCGTATTTAGTAAAGCAGAAGTAAATATTTTTCTGTCCCGCTCTTGCTTTATCTGTGATCCAGTAGATGGCAGTAATTCAACCTCTGGTGCATTCAGGTGGAATTCCATTACTTCTGGCAGCCATGTTACTGGAATGGCTTCCTAGAGCTCATTTACCTTCCCTTTCCAGGATGTCTGGCTGTATATGGGGGGTGTACCATTATATGTATCATGGACTCCATTGTTCTTATGTAATTCTGTAAATTCCTGCCACCGCCTCTTAACATTGTTTACGTTTGTCAAGCCCCTCCAATCGTTTTCTCCAGTCTTTTTATTTTACCATATCCACTTCTACCTAGAAGTTTTCCATAATATCTTCCAGTTCTTTACACTGCTCATTTAAATATTCTCCAGTAACTGCTTTTGCTTTTTCATGAAAGTCGGCATGCAGTTTGACATATTTCCCTATTTACATTGTCTTTTGCCCTCATTCATTCCTTTACCACTTCTAAAGCCTCCACAGGAAAACATTTTGGCTTCTTAATCTTCCTTTAATGAATACTTTTGCTTCCACCTCATTGGACAATATCACAGACTTCTGTCTACAGTTAATCAGTTGCTCTGTCTACTAAGTCTAATCCCTGAAATCAGTTCTTCACCTGTACTGCATTTTCATTTGAATATTGTTGAACTTGTATTGAGTTGGCCTGAAAGCTTTTCTGTTTTTTTCTCATTTATTTCTGAAGATTGTGATAAGAAACTGATAGTTTGAGCCATGGTCAGCTCCAGGTCTTGTTTTTGCTAACTGTATACAGGTCTTACATCTTTTACTGTGAAATATATGTAGTCAATCTGATTTCAGTAGTGACCATCTGCAGATAACCATGTGTAAAACCAACTCTAAAGCTTTGAAAAAAAAAGATTTATTATGACCAGTGTCTTAGCACAATTCTATGAGTCTATGCCCTGTTTCATTTCATAATCCATTGCCAGGTTTGTCTGATATTCCAGTGTTAGGTGGATTGAAGGCAAATGTACATACACACACACATACGCACACACACACACACACACACACACACACACACACACACACACACACACACACACACACACACACACATACATACACCAGAAGCACAGATTCAGAACAGACCAGACTTTAAAAGCCAGAACAGACCAGATTTTAAAAGCTCAGGATTAGCATTGTAGGCTACACAACTCTAACGTGAACTGTGAAAAATGAACCCCCACCCCCATATCTTTATTTAGCAATGTAGACTGTGACAAAGGAGTGCCAGAACCAAGTCACAAGGACTACCTATTAGTATAAAATATGCTATCCCATGAATGGGTGATGTGATTCTTAAAAAAAAAATATTATTTTAATAAATGTCATTACTTATGCATGTGAATGACATCACCATTTAAAGACTGATATCCACTTGAACACACCAGAATATCCTGAGAATGGTGAACAGCATGATGCTACCTTAATATCAGAGGTAATTGCAAACATTTCAAACCACTGTAATTCCCACATTACTATGAATTCAATTGCCCAGGCAGCAAGTCATGCATGTGCCTCCATGCATGTCACAGCCATTTCATAAGAGTAGATTTGTAATAGAATCAGCCACTGAGTATAAGAAGCCCAGCATCATGTAGAAAGCTACTGAATATACATATCGGTTCAGCTATGAGAAATGAAAATAACTTTACATGTATGAGATTCCCTTGGTGGCAGTCATATTACAAGCATAGAGGCAGGTCTTCATCATATGCCTACGGTTACACTGACAACATACATGGGGTTCACCAAACAATGCTGGAACCGGCCATAGCAGTCAATCTATCTTACTATATAGCAAGTATGCATTTGCATGCAATACCATTGTGTATCTATAAAGCATTGCGTCATAACATTGATAAAGCAGTTTTTTGAAAATGCAAGTAGTCCTCCACAATTCCTCATTGTGTATTTTCCACTAGGAATTGCAGAGAGCTTCTTATACAATTAAATGTGGGGTAAAAACTTGGAATTGTATACTGCACTGATGGTAAGATGTTATGAAATCTGACTCAGTCACAGATAGTCAAACTGGGAGACTCACATACATGCATCTAAACCATTCATCCAAGGAATGTATGCCTGCACTCATTTTTACATGCTATAGAGAATTATGGTATGGTTACATATCTTACCCAAGTTGCTAATGTGCTTGAGAAATGGATTCAAGAAATTCATGGCAAAAATGAAGCTCAAGAGATGAATTTCTTTAATCTGTTTTAAGAACACAAAAGCAAATGGATATGGTTGCAGACCGGAAAATAATTCTTTGTAATACATGAGAAGTTTCAGATGTTCTGATGAATTATTGCTAAAAAATATATAAATGCCTGAAATGTCTGATAGCTTTACAGTATTCTTAAATTTCACATTACAACAAATGGAAGACAGGAGCAAAGCTCATCTGTTATCATCCAGCTAATCATCCAACCAATGTAAAGCTATTAGACACTTTACTTTGTCACACTTTTGTTGTCTATGAGGCATCACAAAGTGACTTAACAGCTTTCAAAGCTGCTTGAAGGATTTTGTTATAATAATATGGTCCCTAGGTCTTTGTGGCAGTGTGATCCTCTCTGATTGCATTCTGTGTCTGCACCATCACCCACCACCAACACAATAAGCTAAAGTTTCTGAAAGACCACGGATATTTCCTTTATTTGACTGGATGCCTCTCAAGTTACCCTGCTATTTCCAGCAAAGATATACCCCCACCCAGTGTCTTTTACCCAAGACTTGGAGAGGTGTGGAATTCTGAGTAACTAGCTTTTCATCAAAAAGGAAAAGGAATTAAATTACTTATATTATTTCCATTCTGCTTAAATATTCAAGTCGCACTTATAGTTACCTGCATGGTGATGCCACGTTATATTTTTCTGCTCTGTTCCATTTGATTACATTTTTTTGTTTGCTCTGGGATCTTAGTTTTGTATTTTAATCAGCAGTTGTGAGAAAACTGTGTTTCTGCATTATTCTTCACTTCTATTTCCACAAGTAGAATTACTTGCAAAAGCTATCTGTTTGTAGTTTAAATCCTACTGGGCCATAGTCTTGTACTTTAATTTACAGTTGTAGCAGAACTGCATACTACCACTATCAGATTTGTGCCTTAATCACTTATTACTGCATTTTCCCCACAAAAAAAGTGTTACTGGTAAATTTCTACATAGCCTGGTGCCTCAAACTCTAGTAGATGTTCAATAGTGAGAAAATTGCTTCTGGTCCACTTTGTGCTTCACTGCCTTTTATATTGAGCTTATCGGTTACCTGTTTGCATTCTGTGTCTGTCCCATTTTCCACTAACACATTAAGTATAATTTCTGAAAAACAACCAATATTGCCATTATTTGATTGAATGCCTCTGTAGCTTGCCTGCTTGTTCCTTGAAAAAAATCCCTAACCCTCCCAACTTTCTACAGAAGCTGCTGTTGTTGTTTTATAAGGTTGCCTCTGCCCTCCAGCCCTTATGATAATCTGATGTCCAAAGTCCCTCTATCCCTTGTTTTACTGATATTGACTGCTGTATAAGCTATTTATTCTATAGATCCATGATACTGAGTGCACACCCATCAAACCAGTATAGCTCTTGAGTAAACCTCCTTTACTGCATAATGTCTCCTGCTCATTTCCTGGAGCTCAGCAGAGCTTGGATTCCGAGCCTGCATTCTAGAAGTGTTTTATTTGTATCCAGTGCCATCCAGGCAAAGTTAAGTACCTATGATTGCTAAATATTTTACTAAGTTATTTTGAGTGATTGCTACTGTTTTCTGCTTTTACATGTGCTTTTCACTGATTTCTTTTTTTTGTAAAAAAATTCTCTTCCTCTCACTATTACTGTCTTGAAACTTGAGATTTCCAGTTAGTTGTTTAACTGGTTTGTGTTAGCATTGCACTTCTGGGTCTTTTCTACTCTATTTTTACATTTGGAGGACTGGATTTATTCATCATGTGGAAAGAGGAGTTTGCCTGGTCTATCTGAGTTGGGAAATACACAAAAGGACGACTTATAGTGTATTTTATTGGCCAGAGGGATCATTATTTGGTTTTCTGTTTTTTCTGTGCTACTATAAATTTTGCACATTTGAATGGATTAGCAGTGTCCTGTACAGTAGTAAACACTTAGAAAACAAATTTTCTCTGTAGAGCAGTCAATAAAACAGTAACCTGTAAAGCATCAATATAGTGCAAATACCACGTGTGTGGGCAAGCTTAGGACAGCTAGTTGGATGTCGACTGGCAATACCTACATATTTAGTAGGATTCAGTATTGTTTAAACATTAAAATTTGTAGAATTTAGTGCTGTTTAGCATAATCTGCCTCAATAAAGTGCCCTTATTAGTCTGCACCAACAAAGCAACCTTAATAGCCTTCTAACATCAATACATCAACCCCCTATAGCTCATAAATCAAAGGACTGGACAATATGGAAATACAGTTTCCTAACGTCTCTGTAGTCAGCTTGGTGGAGAAGGACATCTTGATACACTGTAGCAATTGTCTCATGTTTACTGGCAACCACTTAATCCGTAAAGAATCAGACACAGTATGTGAGAGGTGTACTTACACAATGACACTGGGGGCTAAACTCACACATACAAGTGCATGTTGTCAGTTTGTGAAAACCACTCACACAACACCCACATCACATAGCACACAACACACACACACACACACACACACACACACACACACACACACACACACACACACACACACATACACACACACACACACACACACACTAAGGTATGATGAGGCACTTAAAAGCAATCTTTGTAAACAACAAAGATCACTTAGGTCATCCATCATCAAAGCTATGCCTCAGCAGGCTCAAAGACACTCAGGAAAAAACAGCAACTAACATCACACATACTGTCACTTTCAGTGAAGCCTCAAACATTTAACCCCTAAGGCAACCAAGCACACTTCCCAGGATTCTTGTCATAGGCGAGTCCATTGTAAAATATACTGATACCCCTATAACAATGAGACTGTTAGTTGATTATCTGGAGCCATAATCCACCAAAACATGCATTCACTCAAGTCATTATACCACAGGTACCAGTATGATTCCAACAAAGTCCATGTAGGTGTAAACGACCTGAGATGCACCTCCCTAGACTATGTGAAGAGAGTCATTATGAAGCTTTCAAAATGTGTCTCAGGCTGGTATGAGCCTAGCACTGAGCAATATATTAACATTGCCGTGGATGATGACACAATATGAGCAAAAAATAATTGATTTCAACAACTGGCTGTCTTTCTGGTGTCATTCTAACTGGATCCAATATTTGTCATCCTGGGAGGACATGGTCAACAGACCAAATTGCTTTGTCAAGGATTGTCTGCACCTTTCCCCTCCACGAATACTGGTTGAAACTTTAACCATCCCCATAGTGCATTTCTTAGACAATGCCAAATTGGAACCTATGGACACAGCAAAATCAACTCATCATAATCCCAAGGTGTTACTGCTCAATGCCAGGAGCCTAAAAAAAACTACACTCTCTCCAAGCCCTCCTCGCACTTGAGAATACAGACATTTGTACAGTTACTGAGACATGATTTAAAGTGGCAGAGAGTACCCTGGCAGTGCAAGGTTTTAGTGCCTTCCACACTTTTAAACCAATAGTTGAACAGACAAACAGGGTAAATTGAAGAGTCTCAGTATGCATCAATAACAAGCATACCTCTAGGGTGGTCAAACCGGATGACATGCTGGAGTTCCTCCACGTGCAGATCACCATTGACAAAATCTAATACCATACCCCTGCCAGCTATATGTCACCTTCCAAGTCCCAAGAAGCTCTCAGTACATGCTTGGATATACTGGAGGCACTTATTATCCAAACTAACACCCTACTCATGGGAGACTTGATTTACCCCTCTATGGACTGGGAATTCTACATGGCCTCAAATATACAGGAACAGAGATTGCTGGACTTTGCAAATACAAATGCCCTTGACCAAATAACGAATGCATCCACTAGAGGCTCAAACACACTGGATACAGGAGAATGCCTCAGCTCCCGATGTCTCGTCCAACCTGATAAGGACTGACTATAAAGCTGTCTCCTTCTAAATCAAAATCAACTCTGTAATCCCACTAAAAAAACAATAACAGTTAGGAACTATTCCAAGGCAAATTAACTGTCATTACAAGATGGTTTATCAAAATGCAATGTTCCTCCTAACCTCAGGAACACACCAGACTGTGCTGAATTACTCTCAGAAACTCTTGCAACCATGCTAATTTCTGCATCAAGGCTGCTGTACCTACCAGAAGTAAATACTAAGACTAGCCACAGAAACAAAACACCCTAGTGGCATCCCAAATTAAACAGGATAGACAACAAAATAAAAAAATATATGGAAAATATCAGGAAGGGTATTTCTTATGAAGATAAAAACTCTCTCATCAAAACAAATAGGCAACTAAGAAGGCTAATTAGGTCAAGCAAAGCCTCCCAGGTAAAATATTACCATAAGGCCTTCTGCAGCTATGTCAGAAACATCAAGGATAACACACAGCAATGTGCTGAACTGGAGGTTAATGGTGCCAGATTCACCTAGCCTGGTGATAAAGTGAACCTGCTAGTGGACAAATTCACTTCAAACTTTATCTCCCCTCCCGAACCATTTCCCTCAAAATACCCTCAAACATAACCCCCTCTGTCGATCTCCTACTTTGGACAGAATAGAAGAGTCTTCGTGGTTCTGTTCAAGCTGCTTTATTATATCAAATACATCACAATCAAAGTTTACTGACTTTTATATAGTAACTTAAATACAAACTAATGACTGCAATCATACATGCTCACTCTCTGGCTGCACTCTCAAAATGGTACTGGGAATAGCACGTGCCCGGTATTTATAGGTGCATGTTCAGTCCTTGATATGCTTCTTAAAGATACAGCACATACACTCTGATCTACATCTTCCCTCTCTGAGAAAGAGATCCTGCAATGCTATGAATCTATTTGTCATGCAGATAATACAAGCAGTTCTTTGTCATGCAATTATACAACACATGTCCATGTTACTGTGTATTTCAGACTGGGCCTGGAAATACGACCATATCGTGTGACATAAAACTGGGAATTAGGTTTAGCAACTGGAGCTGTCTCTACAGAATGTTAAACCTTGGAAGTATTTGAAACATTCTCAGGAATGGAAGTAGAGGTTGAAACGCAATCTCGGACGGGAACAATGTCTGGTTCACTCTCTAGTCTGTATCACAGGAACAATTGTGCAATGATGATTCTGGTAGAGGAAGAATATGTCTGCAATTTCTCCTGTACTCCACAACCTCAGATTCTACAATGTAGGATCTCAGCTCAGTACATGTACCTATAACTTGACCAATCCAGTCAAAACCTTTCACCGTTTGTATCCTCACTGTTTCTCCATTCCTCAACGGATGAAGAAATCTGCTCAATTTATCAAAACTGGACTTCTGGATAGAATGTTTCTTGAATAATTAAGCCTTGATAGTTATGTTGTTCTTAGCTTTAGGCCTCAATAAACTAGAACTAATTGGAAGCGTCATTCTGGTTTACCTGGATAGAAGTCTTTGAGCAGGTGAGCCAAGCATATCATCACGGGGTATGTTTTTGAGATTAAGTAAATTCAAAAAGACATCAGTATTGTCACACTTTGACCTTTCAAGTAATTGCTTTGCTCTCTGCACTGCATATTCAGCTAGCCCATTTGACTGTAGCTATTCAGGACTGCTAGTAACATGTACAAAGTCCCATTCTCTTGCAAATTTCTGAAACAACTGACTTGTAAATTGCGTACCATTGTCAGAAATAACTTTGTGAGGACTACCGTGAACTGGGAAATGACATTTCAACTTAGTAATAACAGTAGTGGATGTTAAATTAGGTAGTAATTCAATCTCAAACCAATCTGAATAAGAGTCTAACAAAAGTAAGTAGTGTTGATTGTCCCACTCGCAGTGACTACTGTTGACCAAGGTAGTTCAGGAATTTGACTTAGCTGAAGTGGTTCTCTTTGCAAATACAATCTAATACTATTGCATAGTGAACAAGAAGAAAGTACTTTATCAATGTCTTTCTGTAATGAAGGCCAAAATACTAGTTCTCTCACTTTTCTCTTAGTGGATGCAGAACCTGGGTGACCACGATGCAAAATCTGGATATATTCTTATTGTAAGAAAGCAGGAACAACAATTTTAGGACCTTTGAAAATAATGCCATCTTCCATCAACATTTCATCTCTGTAAGGAAAATATGTTTGCACTTCACATGGTACACTAGATAGCTTTGATGGCCATCCAACATTAATGTAGTGATTGAGCTTTTACAAAACTGGATCAGTCTTTATGTGATCTCTCAGCTCATCAAGTCTAGTGGTAGAGAAATTAAGCACTGTCATCATGTCAAAGTCAAAATTCTCTGTGTCAAGCTGTTCCATTGTATTTGTGGGTGATCTGGATAAGGTATCAGTCAGATAAAGTAGTTTGCCTTTTGTATAGACCATTTTGAAGTTGTACTTTGCAATTTAAGCATCATTCTTTGTAATCTTGGTGGAGCTGAATGCATAGGCGTCTTTAAAATAGTAACAAGAGGTTGGTGGTCAGTTTCAATCTGAAGAGCTCGACCATAGATATAATCATGAAACTTCGAACATGCTAATACTATTGCCAAACGTTCTTTCTTAATTTGAA
Organism: Protopterus annectens; assembly: GCF_019279795.1. NCBI lineage: Eukaryota > Metazoa > Chordata > Ceratodontiformes > Protopteridae > Protopterus > Protopterus annectens. Next base: position 552,871,361 of record NC_056746.1, read on the forward strand.
TATGCTGAATTTCAGTTTGAGTAAGTGTTCTAGATGCATAGGCTACTAGTTTACCCTCTTGAAAAATGGCTGCGCCAAAACCAAATTTTGAAGCATCACGGGAAAGAGTGACTGGTTTATTTACATCATAGCACCTTAATGTAGGTGGGTTGGCAATTGTCTGCTTAAGGTCCTCAAATGCCTTCTGGTGCTGTTCTAACAATGACCATGTGACATTTTTGAGCATCAGCTTAAAGGTGCTGTCAACTCACTGAAATCTGGTATAAACTTGTCTAAATAGTTGACCATGCCTAGGAAATGCTGTAGAGGTTGAATACTATCTGGTGCTCACATCTCAAAAATAGCTATTTGCTTGGTCGGGTCTGGTCTCAAGTCAGTACTGGTAAATAAATGACCAGCATATGTAACATCTGGAAGTCTGAATTTGTACTTCAGAGGATTGAGCTCCAAGTTTACTTCACGTGCTCTGTTTAGAACTTTCTTTAGGTTTCTGTCATGCTCTGCTTCACCATTGCCTCCAACCAATAAATAAGTCATCGACTATTATGGCACAAGGATAACACAAAAAAATTTGCTCCATTGCATGCTGGAAGACTTCACTTGCAGAATTTATTCCAAACAGCATTCTTAGGAATCTGTATCTGCCAAACAGGGTACCAAAAGTGGTTAGTAATGAGGATGTGCGATCAGGCATCATTTTCTAAAATTAACTTTTTGCATCCAAGACAGAAAAAAACAGTGGCATTCTGTATTAGGGCTGTGACCTCTTCAACTGTATGCATTAGATGATGAAGTCTCTTCAATTCTTTGTTCAGATCTCTTGGGTCAATACATATTCTGATTTCTTCTGAGGCTTTTTTGTCAGCTGCTACCATAGACGACATCCATTCAGTAGGTTCTGTAACTGGACAAATCACACCTTGCTGTACCATTTTATCCAGCTGAGCCTAAACTTTATCTTGCATAGCTACTGGAACTCTTCTTGCTGGTCTGACTACTGGAGTGACCTTTGGGTCTAACTTCATGGAACACACAACTGGAAGTTTGTCCAACTTGTCATCGAACACATCAGCATGCTCTGACAAAATGGCTTCAGAAAAATTGAAACTAGAATATGCACTTTTGTGATGAACTTCTTTGGAAAAAGAAAGCAGATTAATTCTCAAACTGTCTTTGGGACCCAATAATGACTGTTCTGGTGTTTGGACTACATTGAATAACAAGTTGTAACAGTTCTTAGCTAAAGAACATGAAAGCATCACTGAGCCTTCTGTTTGAATTTCTTCACCACCATAAGCAACAAGTTTTGCATTACTGGTCACATTGAGTTGTTCAATTAGTTCTCACTTTAGCAAATTTGTCTGCTGATATAACATTACACTTTGAACCAGTGTCTACTTTAACCTCTGTGGATTTATCATTGATCCGGAATGTGCAAGACACTTCACTCTTTGCCAATCACTGAAACACCATCTACATTAAAAGTGGACTGCTGCAACTCTCCTTGAGAAATTTGCTTTTTTGTGTGACCCTTCTTTACAACTTGATGGTGCAGTGGTGCAGCAGTTGTGTTGTTACCTCAGAACAAGAGGTTCTCCTGTTTGATTCTCGGCTAGGGTTCCTTCTGTGTAGAGTCTGCATGCCCTCCCTGTATTTGTGTGGGTTTCCTCCAGGTGCTCCTGTTTCTTCTCATGTTACAAAGACATGGTTCTGGAGCATTTCTCCCTGGGCCTTCACTGAAAATTGGCTTTGTTCCAAGTTGGACTTTCCCAGTAAACAAATGTTAAATAAATAACTGTATGGGGTTTGTTTGATTTACAAAATGTTTGAAAATGGTTCCATGTTTTTACACTTGTGACATTGCTGACCAAATGCTAAGCATTTCCCTCTTTTAAACTCATGATTGGCACCACAATTGTGACAGGTAACAATAAAGCTGGACTTGGGTTTTGCTAATTCACAGTTGCACTGCACTGAGCATGAACATTTGTTTACTGGGAAAGTCCAACTTGGAACAAAGCCAATTTTCAGTGAAGGCCCAGGGAGAAATGCTCCAGAACCATGTCTTTGTAACATGAGAAGAAACAGGAGCACCTGGAGGAAACCCACACAAATACAGGGAGGGCATGCAGACTCTACACAGAAGGAACCCTGTATGGGGTTTGTTTGATTTACAAAATGTTTGAAAATGGTTTCATTTTTTTACACTTGTGACATTGCTGACCAAATGCTAAGCATTTCCCTCTTTTAAACTCATGATTGGCACCACAATTGTGACAGGTAACAATAAAGCTGGACTTGGGTTTTGCTAATTCACAGTTGCACTGCACTGAGCATGCTCCTTTAACTGAACTGGTCTTAGAACTTGCTGGAAAACTATGTGGTTTCCCTGGTGAAGCAGCAGGGGCTGTGGCTGCCATATGCTTAGGTCTACTTCTGTTTGTCACATGTTGCATGCTATCTACATTTGCTCTGGAGCCTACTGAAACCATTATCTTGTCACTTACAAGCATACCTGTGTGTTTTTCTGTAATTGTATGGATTTGACAAATCTCATTGACTTTACTCAATGTTAAATCACTTTCATAAAGCAAAATCTTTCTCATAGCAGCACTATTAGTACCACACATGAGCTTGTCTTTTATTAACTCATCTTTTAAGCCACCAAACTGACACATTTTGGCTTTGTTACTCAGGTTAGTTAAATAAGCTGCAAATGTTTCCCCTGGTTTATGATCTCTCTTGTAAAACAAATGCCTGTCTAATGTAATATTTGTCTGGGGGTTCCACATTTCTCTGAATTTGCGCTTCAAACACTCTGGGTCTTCCCTCAATTCAGCCTGTACAACAATATGATGATTTTCACATTCTCCCTCATATACTGCTGGTGCATACACAAATGAATGCTCTCTTTCAATGGCCTCTGTCCCAGCAAGGTTTAGCAAAATGAATGTGCTGGTGCATGCATTTTTATCTGAATAAGCTGCTTCTATAAAAATATTATACTCTTGTATAAATATTCTCTGGTTCTTTGCAATATTTTGATCAAATATAAGTGGTAAGGACTTTCAAAATCTTAGGACATACCAGTGAAAGGTTTTGCAAATAAACATGATCAAATACACATACACATATGCCAGAAATTTATGCCAGTATTTGTAACTTTGCCCAATAGCACAACAAGCCTCTGTATAACTGAGCTTTCTGAAATAAGTCTCTCAGGCACTGTAATACTCTTGAAATTACTGTACTGCAAGAAATCACCTCTTATCAGTGTAAGAAACATTTCAAATAACAATGGCGGTACCTTGGTAGGCAATTCTTTACAGTGCAAGAAACACTCTGTAATGCTGGCACTTTGCGAATAGACACACCCAGCACAAGAAACTTTTCAAAATGGCTATACTTTGACTGTACTTCATGAAAAATTTGCACTTTGCACACAAATAACTCTTTCAGAATACATGCACAATAATAAGCACACACTGTAAGCACTCTTACATACTTTGAGATACTTTGAATAACTCTAGTTATGTCCTTGATACAATACGAAGTCATAGTTATGCCAAAATACAGCACTTTGCCAAAATACATATAGTCGCCTTGCTTTATTTACACTTAATGTGCCCCTTTTGCCTTATTATATTCATTTTGCTCATTTAATCTCTTTTCATGCCCATTGAACTTTTCTTGTGCCTGCTTTATTCTAAACATGCTTGTTTTGCTTCAAACACACTTGTTTCGCTTTAAGCATACTTGTTTTGCTTTAAACTCACTAGTTTTGTTTTTCTGATAATTGTTTCATCCCATATCTTAATCTTAAACATTTTGCATAGTTAATAAACCTTTTGTGACTCCCGCTTGTTTAATAATGTGGTTTGTGCCCTTGTAATGCTCCATTTTATCTTTTTTATAAAATAAGCAGTATGCGCAAATTCTGATTATCTTTGATTCCTTTCTGGCTCTTTTTTGTGCTCGTTTCTCCTAGCTTACCTCCACTGACATCTCTGCACCTCATGTCGCTCTCCTACTTTGGACACAATAGAAGAGTCTTTGTGGGTTCTGTGTAAGCAGCTTTATTATATACATACACATCACAATAGAAATCTATTGACTTTAACTTTAGTAACTTATATACAAACTAACTACTGCAAGCATACATGCTCACTCTCTGGCTGCACTCTCAAAATGGCACTAAGAATAGCATGTGCTTAATATTTATATGTGCATGTTCAGTCCTTGATATGCTTCTTAAAGATACAGCACATATACTCAGATCTACACCCTCCAACTATAAATAGGGAGCATGCACTGGCTGCGCTCACTAAAGCCAAAAACCTGGCCTTAATAGGCCTGATAATATCCAGGATGCCTCTTGAATAGTCTAAAATATGACTTATCAGGACCCTGGAGTCATTAATTAACCATAGTCTTAAAACAGGTTTTGTGCCACGTGAATGGAGGACTGCAACAGTCAACCCCCTTCATAAGGCTTCGTCCTGCCTCCTCAGTCTGGTGGACTTTTTTTGTGAAGTTCACCAAGACATGGATGAGTGTAAGACAATGCATACTGCCTACCTAGACCTGGCCCAAGGCATTTGATACAATATCCACTCATGTATTATAGATAAACTCACAAAATTGGGCATAAACCTCTACATCCCCAGATGGATAGCCAAATGGCTCATGGATAGGATACATGTTGCTAGAGTGGGAGAATCCACATCCAATGGGTGGCCAGTCACCAGTGCAGTACCACAGGGCTCAGTACTGGGCCCTCTCCTGTTTGGGATATACTTTTCAGATGCTAAGGCAAAGGTAAATGGCCTTTGGCTGACCACGTTTGTTGATGACTGCAAGTTGGAGTCAATCACTGACTCCCCAAATTATGCTGATATCCCAGAAAGGTCTGATGCAGACTAATGATTGGTGTCAGAGCCATGTCCTCAAACTAAATGCAAAGAATTGTGTAATAATAATTTGTGGGAAATCAAATACTCCTTAAAATTATAACATTGATAGCACCCCTTTAAGAGTGGACCCAGTGGTGGGAGATTTGGGTACTTCGATAAATAATAATATGAATCTTAACCACCATGTGTCCATGGTGGTATGGACATCCTTCTATGTGGCTTATCTTACAAGTAAGGGCATGGCATCCAGATCTAAGAATGTCGTAGTACCACTGTACTTAGCCCTTATCAGACCAATAATCGAGTACAATGTATCCTTTGGCATGTACCTTGCCAAGCTCCTGCAACAGTTTATTTTATTTTATTTTTATTTTATTTTATTTAACATTTGTTGACCGGAAAAGTCCGACTAGGTTCCACAGATCCTGTTTTCAGCGGAGGCCCGGGGAGAAATGCTCCAGTTGGAGTGCCTATCAACTCCAAAGATCGAAAACTGATCTTTGATATGAATAGATCATGCTGGAGAAACAGACATGTGCCCCAGAGATTGTCCCTCCTCTGCAATAGACTTTCTATTCACAGGAAGCAGACATCTTCCCTGACCATCTTCAAGTGCAATCTAGACCAGTGGACTGTGAACCTGAAATTCTCTCCTGGGGTGGCTCCTGTCAAAACCCCTCCTGCTGATCCTTATCTTTCTACTAGGGATGGAAAATTGGGTAAAATATGAGTAAAACTGGCTAGTCTTGTAAGGGTTCTTAAGCCATTAGCCTAGTAATCTCCACTGAACCTAGTAACTTATAAGAGAGGACCTACAACAGATCCTGGAAACTACAGCCTCATTAGTTTGACTAGCCTTATTTGCAAAGCCATTGAAAGAATTATCATTGAAATTATTAACAAAGACATAGGAGACCTCAAGATAATGAATGGATCCATCCCAATTTTGCTTTGTCAAAGGAAGGTCAAGCTTATTGAATCATGTGGCTTTCTTTGAAAAGGTCACTGAGGCAATTGATGAGGGGAAAACTGTACATATTGCCTTCTTAGAGATGGCTAAGATATTTGGAATGATACCCCAATGAGGCATCTTTATAACATGCTGGGTAGCTAGCTGGTTCACTGATAAGATCTAAGAGGTTAAAATCAGTGAGACCACCTCCACAAAGAGAGTAGCACTCATTGGAGTTGTCCACGCCTCTATGCTAGGCTCACTCTTCTTTGGCATCTACTTCTTGGATGTTAAAGCTAATGTTAAAGGCCTCTGTTAACCAAAGTTGCAGATGACTGCAAACTGGGAGCAGCCATTTAATCCCCACACAATGAGAACACCCTTCTTGAAGATCTAAGACAGACAAACAGTTGGTGTTAAAGCCTTGGCTTAAAACTCAATACCAAGAAATGCATTATTGTACATTATTGAAAAGTCTGTGACCCTGGGTAACTACATCATCAATAAAACACTCTCAAAAGTTGATTCACTATTCAGGTATTTGGGAAATCTTGCAGACTGTAACCTAGGCTTTGACCAACATGTATCCGAGATAGTAAGAAAATCTTCTATGTTATTAAATTTATAATCAAGAGCATAGCATCTAGGTACAGCCAGGTCATCACACCAGTTTTTGGCCCATATCACACCTATAATTGAGTATAATTCTCCCCATGGCATGTAGCTGACCAGCCACATGCAGCAAATGGAACATCCACAAAGGTTCTTTATGAAAAAAATGCAGGGAGTAAAAACACTGTCCTACACAGATCACCTCAAAGTCCTGTCTCTTTACTCAGGTTCATACACACATTGCAGAGGCGATCTTTGCCTGGCATACAAGGCATTCTTGGACCCTGTTTTGATGAACCTTTTACACATCTGCAAAACAAACTGCAAAAGATTAAAATTCTGCTTACAACATGAATAGAACATGCTGGAGAGACAGATATGATTGTCAGAGAATTCTCATCTCAAGAAGAGACTCCCCATCCATGTGATGTAGAGTTCCTCCGTATCTCTATTTAACCGCAGCTTGGACCAATGGATGAATAATCAGAAATTCACTCCAGTCTGGCTCATGTGTTTCTGATAGGCAGAGGCAGTCAGTAAATCACTGCAGATGCCTCAATCTCCTCACTGGTCACAGACATGGGTCAAAGTTAGTCCAGGAGAAGCTATGTCAATTTTGGTAGAGCAGGCGGATGAGGAGAGGTCCTGGCAGTAACTTATGGTCAGCTGCAGAGAGCCAAAAATATGAAAAAAAAACCAACAAATCTGACTGACATACAAGTCTCTTGTTATATGCAGTACATAGGAATATATTCGAAGATGGGTATAGCATAGATAAAGACAATGGAGAATCTAAGCTTTCTACTCAGGAGTTAAGGCTGCATCACATTCAGTAATTTATCTACATTCATATTAACTCAGGCTGCCCATATGATACCACATCACACTAAAAGCCTCAAAAACAATATCCACAGGCATTAGATGATTAGATAATTATCACTTATCTGCTAATGGGTTGTTGGAGCTCTTCTATTCCAAGATGATATGTAAAAAGGCTGCATTTCAATATGACTGCTGAAGGGCATAATAGAGAGCTATCTAGGTGAAAAATCTCAAGACGTCTTAATCCAGACTGTTTTTTTCTGGTAATCTGATGAATCTAGATCTTGTTGGTAGCAACATAAGTAAAAACTACGCAGCAAATAATAGCTAATAATTCATACAGAGGCTTTTGCAAAGAGGGAACCCTCATCTATCTAGTGATGAAAAAACTAGTACCTTTCTAACCTTATGAGCAATAACATTTAACAGTCATTCCCAACATACCTTGGGAAAAGATGACTGTGACTACAGGTATAGAGATACATACGTTAAGTGTTTTCCTGATTTTTTTTTATATAATGATACTTATTTTATCTTTGACTGACTTTATTGAATGTATAAACCAGAAATGGTATTGTCTCATTTTAATTAAAAAAATGTTAATTTTATATAACAACATAACATGGATAGGAACAGTGTTTTGGGATACAATACTGTCCCCTGGATTCACTAATCTTCCGTGCAGGACTAGCTTAGTCCTGCACAGAAGCACCTGTTTAGGAACAGGATGGCAGCGCGCCAAACAGAGCTCTCAGAATAAACATGCCCCTGCAATGTAGAACAGCAGAAAGTGGTAAGAAATGAGTGAGATTGCTCATAGGTGTCTGCATATCCCCACCAACAGCTCCCCATATGCACAACAGCAACAGCACATAAAAAGTAAATTAAGAAACCCTTGTATTTTTTTTTTTTTATAAATCTGAGTACAGCTAAACGTAGGTGCGTGGGTATGCACATTGCTTAGCTGCAGTTAAAGCAGCTTAAAAGGCTGAAGAGGATAACAAGGAAGATATATGCAAAAGAAGCGACACAGCAACAGTGTAGTGGGCAGAGCATCCGCCTAACGAGCATGCATTTCCGGTTCGAGTCCCACGGCAGCGCAGTCTATTTTACATGGCAAAGCACGTTATAACCAATATTTTTGTTGCAAAACCCACTAAATAACACATATTTATGAACTAGTGTACTGCAGGAAATGCACATGTGAAGTATCAGTGTCATAATGAATAAGGCACTAGTAAGCAGTTTTAAGAACAACTAAGCAGTAGTAAGCATATGTAAGCACTAGTAAGCATGTTTATGTGCATTTGCATGGGGGTAAGCACTGCCTACACAGATTAAACAATGTGTAAGTTAACTGTGTATAAGAAACTGTAACCAGAAATTAGCAGTGCTTAGCTCCACACAAACACGTGCACACCTGCTTACAACTGCTTTAAAGTGCCTTAATCACTCTGTATCCAATGGCCCATGTTCTGCTGAGCAACAAAATGAACAGTGTCTACAAGGCTCGAACCCAGGAACAAGGGCAGTATACTCAGAGTAGTTAACCACTAAGCCATCATAGCAGTACATAAGATTGAGGTTTCAACAAACAAATCCTCATCATAGGAAAATTAAACTGAACATGTGAAATGAATCTATGTACAGTGTGATGTTGTATAACCTGCTACATAACATAAATATGTGAACTGGAGGACTGCAGTAAGGCTAGATGTGAGGTGTTATTATAATAAAGTGTTGAAGTCCCCAGGACCCTATACAGTGTATGTACACATGAATCACAGATACCAGACACAGATATACCATATAACAAATAAATCAATGTCAAAAGGAAAATATAATGCTAATTAAATATTAATCACTCCTCAAAACCGAGGTGGAATCCTTCAAAGCCCCCGGGCCTTTGGAAAATACGGCCCAGACCGCAGAATCCTTTATAAACGCATTCTATGAACACCTTCAGGAATGCATGGATCATGCAATCCCAAATAAAACCAAGACCCAATCCTCCAAAGGCAGACGTCCTGTCTGGTGGACCCCAGCCATAAACAAACTATACAATAAAAGGAGGAAGCTACTACATGATAGAGCAAAATCCCTAAAAGGGAAGGCATCTCTGATCAGTATTAGCAAAAAACTATGGGCACTCATAAAATCGTCTAAGGCAAGCTTCGAGAGAAAAATTGCGCAGGACACTAAGGATAATCACAAGGCTTTCTTTTGCTCAGAATTAGTCCAAAATGACAAAAAATACACAGAACCCACAGACATTGCCAACATCCTACCTGACAGGTTCAGCGCAAATGTCTCACCCCCCTCCCCACCAAAAGGGTGAATATCTATCCCAGCAGAGTGCTGCTCCCCTGACATCTCAGATGCTCAGGTAAGAGCTTCCCTCTCCAAAGCAAAAAACACAGCATCAATGGGACCAGATGGTGTCCCAGGCTGCGTCCTACATGAACTCCAAGAAGAGCTAAACTCAAACATAAAACTACTGTTCAATCTCAGCCTTACTACAGGATATGTACCCAAAGAGTGGCGTACAGCAACAGTGGTCCCTCTCCACAAAGGTGGTGCCTCAACGGATCCTGGAAACTATCGCCCCATAAGCCTGACTAGCTTGGTCTGCAAAGCTATGGAAAGGATCATCATGGACCTCATAAATAAAGATATTGGGGACCTACAGACACTGGATCCTACCCAGTTCAGCTTTGTTAAGGGCAGATCCTGCCTCTTAAACCTGGTCGATTTCTTTGAAACAGTCACCAAGGCCATTGACGAGGGGAAGGTGGTCCACACAGCCTACCTGGACCTCGCAGAAGCCTTTGATACAATACCCCACTTGGGCATTATAGATAAGCTTAACACTTAAATATAAACCCCTATGTCACTAGATGGGTTGCAAACTGGCTCAAAGACAGAACCCACATGGTTAGAATTGCTGGAGCCATGTCAGACTCCAAACCAGTTACAAGTGGCATCCCACAAGGCTCAGTCCTGGGACCTCTCTTGTTCGGTATATATTTCTCGGAAGTACAGGCAAACACGGAAGGACTGTGGCTGACCAAGTTCGCAGATGACTGCAAACTGGGTGCCATAATCAACTCTCCAGCCGACACAAGCATCCTCCAAAAGGGCTTCATAGAAACAGACAACTGGTGCCAAAGCCATGGCTTCAAGCTAAATGCCAAAAAGTGTATAGTCATCCCCTTTGGCAAAAACAAAGTGCCCGCAAATTACCACATAGGTGGTAATCCATTAAGTACAGAAGAAGTAATTAGGGACCTGGAGACCCAAGTTGATAGCAATCTCTCATTTGACAACCACGTGGCCAAAGTGGTTAGAAAAACATTTTATATAGCCCACCTAATCATGAAGGGATTCACATCTAGATCAGGGGAGGTCATCGTGCCTCTTTACTCATCCCTCATCAGGCCCATAATTGAGTACAATGCCCCTTTTGGGATGTACCTTACCAGACACCTGCAGCAACTGGAAAGACCCCAAAAGTACCTCACCAAGAGGATCAAACGGCTCAAACAGATGCCATATGCTGCTTGGTTAAAAAAACTCCAGCTCTACTCAGTGGCATACCGCCTGCTCAGAGGCGATCTGTGCCTGACGTATAAAGCCATGTCCAACCCAGAATTAATGGACATGCTGCACCTCAGAAAATCCAAATCCCATCGAGCTACACACTCGAGAGACTTGAACCTCAGCACTGAAATAAATAGGACATGCTGGAGGGACAGATTCATAACCCAGAGGCTCCCTTCACTCTGGAATAAAATCCCAGTCCAGGTTAGGCATAGTCCCTCATTGACTCTCTTCAAGAGGAATCTTGATGAGTGGATGGGAGATCATAGGTTTACCCTGGGTATCACTTCTGTGTCACTGTTAGACAGAGGCACAGTATACTAACCTCGAAAAAGGGCATAGCAAAATTAATTTAAAATGGGTGGCGAAAGCCAAGCACACTCTCTGGCTAGGCTTATAAATGCCCTAGGGCAGATAGCCTAGTATGAACCTATGAACTTATGAGCAATGCTAAGCATTGCACAGCTCAGCTTACATGGTGTAAGCAATGTGTAGGCTGGCTAAATCAATCTGCCTAGTGGTATACCCCTTTAAGCAATGCTAACATTAGGTAACCAGGTGTGCCCATAGCTTAGCCTTTTCAAAACCATCCAGTCATGGGATAGTGTGGGTAATCGGGCATATTTAAACTCCACAGGTGCTAATAATTCCCATAACTGGTTGCAACACCCTACTGTAGGCAGACTGGCTGGAGCTGGGAAAGGCACTTGATTTAGAGAGCAGCACTGGGAAACCCAGGAGTCCAGCTTCATGGTATGGCTCCTGGTAAAACACCATGAGGAGAGACTACTGCAGGGCCAGTACCAGGGCTCTCAGTATAAAGTGGAGACCTGGGACAGTCTTGCCCATGACCTCACCAGTGCCACTGGTATCCCCCGGACTGGTGAGCAGGTCAGGAATTTCCATGCTGACCTGAAGCAGCGGAAGGGTGAATTCTTGGAGCAGTGGATCCAAGAATCAAGGCAGATGCCCCAGCACTGGGTAAGTACTCATTCAACTACGTAGATAATGATTGCCTAGCTTGTGTATACTATGGATAGGTAATGGTTAAATATCACTGTATTTATCTAACAGCTGCAGATGAGCAGGTTGCGAACCAGCAAGCCCATGCTGCTAGGCTGCAAAGGCTGCATCACGAGGCAGATTAGTAATAATCTTGCATGTACTGTCATAAGAAATAGATATAACAGTTCTAGAAAGTGTTGTACCAGTATAAAAATGTATTGTGTATGGGATGTACTGAATAAACCAGACAATATGGCAGGAAGACTGTCATGTAGGTTGTGTGGAAATAAAGGTGTAATATCTTGTCAATAAAAGTATAACCCCTGGAGTGCTTGTGTACATTCTGCTGTCATATGTTGTTGTAGTGTTGCATTCTATAAATAGTACTGTTGTATTAAGCAGTCTTACCCACACTGTTGAACACAGGTAAAATGTGTAGGAAGTTCAGTATAACAATGTTGGAAGTCCCAAGAGATCAGTCATATAGAACAACTGGGGGAGACTTAGACAGAAACCATTGGAATGCTGTACACCAATTCCCTGATAGCACAATGTACTGTGATGTAAACTGTAATATTTTTACCACACACAGTGGGGGGGGTTTGAATCCCAGGACTGGTACTAAGTTGTATGCATAATCATACCTCAGAACTGTACATAGTTTGTAAGAATGTTCAGATAGAAAGCTGTATGCATAATTAGACTCAACAACTGTACAGACTTTGCTAGAATGTTCAGATAGTACGTTGTAAACATAATCATAACCATCAACTGTACAGACTGTGGCAGAATGTTCAGGTAGTAAGCTGTATGCATAGTCATACCTCTCAACTGTTCTGATCTGTCCAGCATGTCCAGATAGATGGCCCAAATCTGCTGCCTGGTAACCTGTTCCCCTGACAAATCAGTGATGATCAAAAAAAAATGTAGGCTTATACTGACATATAATGGATAGTCAGACCTGAACATAAAAAGAGAACGTATATGAAAAAAAAACTGTCATTGTAACATCTCTCCCAAAGTGTATGACAGCTATTCCAAAATATGTCACATTAACACTTGAATCCTGTCAAGCCTTGACCAGAGTGTGTGTGCAATAATGGATTGTTAGGTATGTGTATAACATCTACATGGAATCTGGGAGTATGTATAGTGTTTGTCAGGTAGCGTTAACAAATATTTATCCACAGCTTTAACAGGTAAGAGGTGCAGACTGTAGTTACAACACAGTTCACGCATATACTTGTCTACAAGCATGGAATCTGGGGTATGTGTAGAACTTGTCAGGTAGTGTTAACAATGATTTCCTCAACAGCTATACAGGTAAGGAGTGTAGACTATACATAAGACACAGTCCATGTAGATACTAATCTACAAACATACCATTGTACTAAGTAAGGACATTGGGTAATGTAATAATACATGTAAGGGACAGATCACAGCAGTGATTAAGAAAGTTGTGAAACTACAGGGATATATTTGTTGTTAATTGACCTCTCTTTCTCACCCCCACCATATGTGATACAATAACATAATTACACACCTCAATGGGTACGTGTACACACCAAACTTTTGTTGGGGCATATGTCCTATTAGTTTATAGATATTCACATTTGGTTCTATGCATGTGCCATGTTAAAATACTTCCATATTGGTGGCCTGTTGCCATCAATGAAACCTGCATGTTGTTGTAATGGCTACTGTTGTCCCATATATGAATGTGTTCTGCTCACTCTGCAACTGTTGTAAATCTGGTGTCTTGGGTTAATGGGAATACCTATGCATGCCATTATAACTAATCCTGAATGCTGTTGACTATAACTAACCTATATCTTTCTTAAAACTTCAACACCATAGCTCATATGGGAAGGCCAATCCCAGCAGACCCACCTGTCCCACCTCAGCTGGCCATGGCACCGGGCACCAGCATGTCTGGGGCCCACCCTGAGACCTCCTCCTCCATTGGCCCTACACCACCTTCAGGTGGAACTGCCACAGGGGATGGGGCTCTGCCCTCCCTGGGACCAGGGGCAGAGAGATACCTGTTACCTGCCATCCGGTATGGGCTGTGGTGCATAGGGACCTCGACAAGGAGATTCAAGACTAGCTATGCCAGCTTAAGGGCCATGTGGTGCAATTAGAGGGTGATCCTGCCCCTCCTACCCAGCCCCCAGCAAAGCCACCTTTGGGGCCGTGAAGGTGCAGTGGTGACTGCCCATGGGTGGAGACCTCAGGCCCATTGTTTCCATTTGGGGGCTCATGGGCTTGCGACTTCTAAATACCCCTCCCCATCCAAGGTGTTTACCCCCACATGTGTCATATACTGACCCTGTATGCATTTTGTTTGTTAACCTACCCAACCTACCTCCCCAAATATACCTACTACCCCTCCCCAACATCCCACTCTCACCTGAAAAAAAATAAAAAGGCAATCTGTACTCACAATAAATCTCGCCCCATACAAAGCTGTCCATTTTTTACATGTCCACTGGACACATATAATCCAGTCTATATGGCATCACAGCAAATTATTGTTGTCCTCACCCTCACCCAGGGGTTTGAGTGTCCAAATCTATCTCCAAAGTCAGTACATATGCACAGCTGCTGCTGTAGAAGAAATGTTGCTTTAGAAGAAATGGGCAGCTATGGACCTTCTCTACACCTTTCCTGAACATCCCTGGCAATTTTTCCTACTGTCTTTCCCTCTTTGTGCCCCCTTTTTCCCCACTTTCCTATCAACCCCCTTTTTTTTCTTTTAAAAAAATGAGAGCAGGTGTAAGCGGGAGTAGGCAAGTTTACGCATCAGTAAGCGGGTTTAAGCCTGTTTGCATGGGGTTGTAAGAGCTGCCTACACAGCTTAAGCAATTTAGAAGCTTACTGAGTGTAAAAAAACTGTAACTGGAAGTTAGCAGTGCTTACCTCCACGCAAACCTGCTTACAACTGCTTTAAAGTGCCTTAATCACTGTGTATCCAATGACCTGTGTTCTGCCCAGCAACAAAATAAACAGCTTTTGCAAGGCTCAAACTGAGGACCCTGCACACCATAGACAAAGTGGGCACTAAGCCATGACAGATACATATAAACCTGATGTTTTCAGAAACATATCATCCAGCCCAATCATGCAACAGTACAGAGAATGTATACCAACATCTAGATGTATGTATGTGTATAAATATATTAATATCTAAACAGATACAACATATCTAAATATGTATATATATATATATATATATATATATATATATATATATATATGTATATGTATGTATATATATATATATATATATATATATATATATATATATATATTTAGAAATATATACATATATATAAATATATATGAACATATATACAGGCTAATGCCTACATCGACAGATATATATGTCTACATCTGTATGTGTACATATACAAAGCAAGGTATATATATATATATATATATATATATATATATATATATATATATATATATATACGCATATATAGATCTATGTAGGTATATACTGACATAGCTATATATATGTAAGCAGATATATATATATATATATATATATATATATATCTATATAGGTATATGTGGCCATACATCTGTAGATAGCAATGGTAGATTAACAAAAACAAATATGTCCACATGCACCATTAATGGGGTTGAGAGTCCCCAAACAATATACGTCTTGTACAAAAAGGCATACCCCCCACAGCCAAGCACGTCCACCCTGCAATACACTACCAAGTGTCACAGATCCCATAACCAGGACCTGACATGACATGGGCACAAGATGTTAACAGTACTACATCCCACCTGTATGATGTCAGGCTGGTATTGGTAAAATATGATGCAGTGCAGTCTGGCTCCAATAGGAAATGTAAAATGTGGACTATCAACATCCCCAGGATACATATAAACAGACCCATATATGCAGATACAGATATACATATATATATATATATATATATATATATATATATGTATATATATATATATATATATATATATATATATATATATATATATATGTGTGTGTGTGTGTGTGTGTGACTACACAGACACATATAGAGATATGGACAGTAAGATACATATGTAGAAGGTGCACAAATGATGGAACAGCCACTATGCCTACAGTTCACACCTAAACAACTGGACACTGTATAGGCAACCCATACAAATGACAATCATTGCCTGCAACATATACCCACAGAGAGGTCATAGGAAAAAACAACACACACAGGTTTACAGAAATGTAAAACCTTAATTTGTGTACTATTACAGTTCTATATACTATTGCTACTGTAATTTGGATTGTCTTCACAGGCATGGTGTGTGTGTGTGTGTGTGGGAGGTCACATCTGCTTTCCACATGTGTGCCATTGGCTACTGACAGACATCCTAAGGACATCATAGTAAAGTGCCACTGCTAGCATGCACTGCCCCTGTCAACTGCAGCAGAGATTTTGGCCAATATGTGTAGACATTCTGACACACTCTGTACAGTCCAGAGGTATACACAGAACCCCTTAGCACAAAACATGTGTACCATGCCTGACAATATGGATGTTAACAGCCATGTAGATGGGTATAACACATAACAACTGGAATACATATGCCACCATAGGTTATGCATTCACACAACCCTGTCTGGTCTGACACATAATAAACGCTAGTACAGGGGTGCCATGGCCACATACTATCCACTAGATATTGACATACATCTGTACAGCATCCCACTGCTCTGTCTTACATGCATGGTTGTTAAGGGAGGCCCGGCAGCAGTACATCTGGCAAGTATCGGCACATGGCATCTTACTGGGTAAGTACACTAAGCTGCTAGGCATGTAACAATGCACTGTGCAGGCTACAGGCAGACTGGCTCAACACTGGCCTACATCTCCTATGGGGAATGCACATGTACCTGCATATTATATAGCAGGCTGTACAGGCATGTCACAGCACAAGATAAGCTACAATTGTGCGAAAGTGCATAACCACAACCAATGAGAATGCAGCCACAGCCATGTATGGCAAGCTAGCATAATATTACAGTATATGGACTATCTGTTCAACACCATCCTCATATGTACCACTCACACACTAACCCTACATATACTGGGTCACTACACAGTTTGGTCTGATCGCTGACTGTGGTATGGGACATGTGTATGTATGGCCCTACAAACATGTAAGCCAATAAAATAACATACAGTGGAACAGCATGTAACATCAGATAGGCCGGGACCAAGGACAATGATAACTACCACAGTCTTTACACAGGCCAAGGTACATATTAACAATACACACACTGTTGACATTCATCATAAGTACACATACCTCAGTACTGTACAAACAACCACAGTATGTTCAAGTTATGTCATCAAATATAACCCCTACTGTACATTACATGTGTAGCAGTCTGATATCTCACTAGCTTGTTATCAGATATGATGATACTAATTATGGCGTACAGCACATATGCACATCTTAATGATGACATATGTACAAAGGTTGACTGAGTTTTGGCTGGAAGTGCATACACAGGGCCAATATTGACACATTGCTGTGATAACATCATACATTTACTGTTGTAACAAGGTTTGTTGCAACATATGTCCTATGAGGGATATGAAGTCAGTAACTGTCATGGCTTTCACCATCTACAGCCTGCAATCCTCACACTACCTTCTGCAGTTCACAGATACATGTTCTGCGGGTAACACATGATACCAAAGGCACCACACACTGCCCAGTCTGCAGATGACCCTACAGATGGGGAGTCCTCATAAACATGCAACTGACATGGCAGTTATTAATACATGTAGGACAGCCATATCCACACACACCCTGTTAAAACAACATTACTCCAAATGCAGTATAGCAGCACTTACAGCCTGTAGTCAGGTCAAACACATCTCCCTCCTGTGTTTTGGCCTGTTTCCACAGTGTATGTTGTCAGAGGTAAACCCCACTCCATCTGAGATGCTGTTTGCCAAACAACAGAACGAGTTCCTGCTCACAGTGAATGAAAAGGACCAAAACAAACATGATGTCCCTAGATATTGAAGTGTGTTGCCATGCAATTGGCTATGGTAATGTTACCACAGCTATTCCACATGCAGTCAGCTAGGGGTGGGCTGCAATTCATGCAGAGGCCATCAGCTGATCATGAGCATTACCTAAGATACACAGGCTGCTGCCTAAGAAAAGCAGGTATAGCTCTCCACATCCACTAGTGAGGGAGTGAGAGAGGCAGACAGAGGCATCAACAAGTCAGGGAGGGGTGGGAGAGTAAAACCTAAGCATGTTTGTGTCACACACCTACCAGCACAAGGTAGTAAACCCTTTATGAATATGTAGTGCTATCACAGTCCTATGCAGTTGTTGGATGCACCACCTAGGTTACCTGTTGTGGTGTCTGCAGAACATATATGTGATGGTGAGTGACATCTCCAACAGGGGTATGGTAGCTATACGGTAGGTGATGTACACATGCCTGTCCACATGAACAGTTGCCAGCATCAACACAGCCACACTCTTACAGGGACACACACACAGTGGCACACTTGGCAGGGCCAGGGATACAGCTCATCACTAGTGAGACTGCCACAGCACATTACTGTGCAGGTATCACATGCACCACATGGGTCATATGGAGGTTATATGGGAAAAGGTTATGGGGAGGTGTCTGACATCAGACAGCATGTTTTAGTATGCCACTGGGGGTTGTAGTGAGTGTGGATGTGATCATACACATCATACAACACACACACAAACACAAAGGGTGCCAGTACTGACATGCATGGGTGCATTTCTGTATGGGTATGTGGTGGTCAACTGTGCCATACAGCTATACAAGGCTAGGTGATGGGTATACCTTGGCATTAGGACACATAACAAAGGTCTGAATTGTGGCTCAGAATTGTAGTTTCTACATTTGCCCACACAAGTTGGTATTGTATCCACCATCCAGTCACCTGGGTGGCTTTTGCTTGTGGCAAATGCTGTGCATCGCTTGCCATGTATGTGTTCCCTAGTCCATGGCATGGACAGTGTCTGGGATGTGCACACCTCCCACATGCATGTACCGTGACATGTGGAACTCTACCTGGGGTGTTAGGCCCATGTTGTGTACACAGATTATCATCAGATGTGCCAGTCTTGGCCACCTGTGGCAGGAACTGGTAATGGACAGCAGGTTAACCTTGCACCTACATTGATAGTATGCTAATGGCATCCCCTGGCATCAGTAGCATCTGTCCATACAAGGCATGTTTTCAGGCATGGTATGTCCTTTGTGGGTCACATGTGATGGCACCACAGCTGTTGCAAGTGTCCAGTGGGGAGCATGGGAAAGGTGCACTGTCTGCATGTATGTGCCTATTGGACAGATGGACAGGGTGCCATGCCCTCTGTAGGCCACTGCAATCACTCCATAGTTACTATCAGTCGTCAATATGCAGTGTACTACACACATATTGGCTGTTGCCTCGGCGTGTGTGTGTGTGTGTGTGTGTGTGTGTGTGTGTGTGTGTGTGTGTGTGTGTGTGTGTATGTGACATGGGTTGAGAGTGTTCTCTGGGTAATACAGGGGTTGCTAACTGTGATTGCCTGGATGTGATGTCAAATGTATGGGTATGGATTTGCACCACAGTCTCTTGGCTATTTCACATCTGTCATCCCTGTACAGTGGACATTGTGATATAGGGCCACCATGGGGAAGGTGCACTGTCTGCATGTATGTGCCTATTGGACAGATGGACAGGGTGCCATGCCCTCTGTAGGCCACTGCAATCACTCCATAGTTACTATCAGTCACCAATATGCGGTGTACTACACACATATTGGTTGTTGCCTCGGCATGTGTGTGTGTGTGTGTGTGTGTGTGTGTGTGTGTGTGTGTGTGTGTGTGTGTGTGTGTGTGTGTGTGTGTGTATGTATGTGACATGGGTTGAGAGTGTGTTCTGGGTAATACTGGTGTTGCTAACTGTGATTGCCTGGACTTGATGTCACATGTATGGGTATGGATTTGCACCTCAGCCTCTCAGCTATTTCACATCTGTTATCCCTGTACAATGGACATTGTGATATAGGGCCACTCTAAAAGACATTTGCAAAACCCACCCCACATTGGACCCAGGTGTCATACACACCTCCACACATGATACAAATTACAAACACACACACACCTGTTCTGTATGGGAGTTGAAACCCTACCTAATTAGTTTATTACACTACAAAGTTATAGTACACGCCACTGAGATTAGTGGAGAGCTCCTTCCCTAAAGGTGTATTTCACATTGGATGACATCAGCAGGACTGCCAAAAGAGGCCATTGGAAATGTACTGAGTGGGACTAGCCTAAAATGCATTACTCCCCACACAGACATTGAAACACACACAAAGCAACCACAACTGACATGTGTGGGTATAGAACCCCCAACAGATATCTGCATCACACTACAGCATGGAGTTGCTATAGGACACACCACAGGGATTACTGCAGAACACTTTCCCCAAAGGTGTATTTCACATTGGATGACATCAGCAGGACTGCCAAAGTAGGCCATTGGAAATGTACTGAGTTTGACTAGCCTAAAATGCATTGCTCCCTACACAGACATTGAAACACACACAGTACATCCACACCCGACATGCGTGGGTATAGAACTCCTAACAGAGGTCTATATCACACTACAGCAGTATACAGTTATGGCACGCTCTACGGAGATTAGTGGGCTGCATTTTTCCCAGAGGTGTATTTCTAGGTGGATGAAATCAGCATCCTTGCCAAAGTAGAGCATACAAATTGTATGGAGTGTGACTACTCTAAAGAGCATGGGTCTCTAGACAGACAGGGACACACACACACACACCTGCCATGTCTGGGATTAGAACAGCTATCTAACAAATTTACCACACTACAGCAGGTCACAGTTACAGAACGCATTATGGAGATTATTGAGGTACAGCTACCCAGAGGTGTATTTTTAGGTGGATGATATCAGCAACCTTGCTAAAGATGAACATTTAAATTGTAGGAAGTGTGACTACCCTAAAATGCATTGCTCTCTACACAGACAGACACACAAACTTGCCATGTCTGGGAACTGAACTCCTACCTATTTTTTCACACTACACAGTTATGAGATAAGCCACAGAGATTACTGGCATGCTACCTTTCCAGGGATGTATTTCTAGGTGGATGACATCAGCAGCCTTACCAAAGTAGAGCATTTCAATTGTAAGGAGTGTGAACACCCTAAAAAGCATTGCTCTCTACACAGACAGACAGACAGACAGACAGACACACACACACACACACACACACACACACACACACACACACACACACACACACACACACACACACACACACACACAGCTACCAAGGCTGGGGTTAGAATTCCTACCTAACTAGTGTATCACCCTACAGCAGTACACAGTTATGGGACATGCCACAGAGATAACTGAGATAAAGCTTTCCCAAAGGTGTATTTCACAGTAGATCACCTCAGCGGGCTTGTCATTGTGGGGCTATGGGGAGGGTAGTATGTGTGCATGGGCCATAACCCATTCATTTAGAAGTTGACGCGACATGTGGGCACAACCTGGTTCATATTCCACAGGTACATGTATACAGCTGCTAGAGGACTACTTCCTTGAAGAATCATGTTGCACAGCTGGCATGTGCACCACATACTCTGTAATGCTGACAAATACCGGTGGCTAGTATCTGCAGTGTGTGACATCAGACCTTCAAGTGGTTGTGGCCCTTTGGCTGTGTGCTGGGTGGGAGAGCCCTGGATGGCTCCTTGTCACAGTCACCCTCTTCCACACATCTATGTATGGCTACCTTTGGCTTATTATAGTGTGTTGTCCTTGCATATATGCCTGTATTCCTATCCACTGTGTGTGCAAAGCATGTGTGGTGCATACTGAGGAGTGTCTGCACTAACATCTGCGGCCACCAAATATGTCTGGTCCACTGGTGTTTGCAGACACCTTCATGTGTTTAAGTGTGTGAGCATACCCAGTATGA
This sequence comes from Protopterus annectens, assembly GCF_019279795.1. Lineage (NCBI taxonomy): Eukaryota > Metazoa > Chordata > Ceratodontiformes > Protopteridae > Protopterus > Protopterus annectens. The sequence goes on from NC_056746.1 coordinate 552,893,295, forward strand.
ACTTTGAGTATGTTGTTGACTGACATTGCCTTCATTACTCTAAGTGTGTGGGCATGCCAAGTATGGATATCTGTATTGAATGTGTGGATTGAGTCCAGGTAGTTTGTAATGCAGTGCTGACCTTTGTGTTGTACACCTACAGGTAGCATGCTGTCTGTGCACGGTATCTGTCGATCATTTGGCATGGACTGTTACTACATTTCTGCATAGGATGGGGGGCACACCTGACTATTTCTACATTTCTACACAGGATTGGGGGGCACACCTGACTGTTACTGTATTTCTATGTAGGATGGGGGGGCACACCTGGCTATTTCTACATTTCTACACAGGACTACGGGGGGGGGCACACCTGACTGTTGCTATATTTCTATGTGGTATGGGGGGCACACCTGACTATTTCTACAGTTCTACATATATGCCTGTATTCCTATCCACTGTGTGTGCAAAGCATGTGTGGTGCATACTGAGGAGTGTCTGCACTAACATCTGCGGCCACAAAATATGTCTGGTCCACTGGTGTTTGCAGACACCTTCATGTGTTTAAGTGTGTGAGCATACCCAGTATGAACTTTGAGTATGTTGTTGACTGACATTGCCTTCATTACTCTAAGTGTGTGGGCATGCCAAGTATGGATATCTGTATTGAATGTGTGGATTGAGTCCAGGTAGTTTGTAATGCAGTGCTGACCTTTGTGTTGTACACCTACAGGTAGCATGCTGTCTGTGCACGGTATCTGTCGATCATTTGGCATGGACTGTTACTACATTTCTGCATAGGATGGGGGGCACACCTGACTATTTCTACATTTCTACACAGGATTGGGGGGCACACCTGACTGTTACTGTATTTCTATGTAGGATGGGGGGGCACACCTGGCTATTTCTACATTTCTACACAGGACTACGGGGGGGGGGCACACCTGACTGTTGCTATATTTCTATGTGGTATGGGGGGCACACCTGACTATTTCTACAGTTCTACACAGGATTGTGGGGGGGGGGCACACCTGACTGTTACTATATTTCTATGTAGGATGGGGTGGGGCACACCTTACTTCTTCTACATTTCTACACAGGATTGTGGGGGGGCACACCTGACTGCTACTACATTTATGCATCAGATGCGGGGGCTCACCTGACACTTGTACACATTTGCTAGGACTGTACTGGCATGTCGGGTACTCCATTTCAGTCTGTAGTCTTACCTATCGTGCTGGCTAGAGGCATACCAGTGTACTACAGATCTTAGCTTTTAATTACCTACATATTATAGGTTCATAGGTAGGTACTAGGCTATCGGCCCAAGGGCCTACGTAAGCCTAGCCAAAAAGGTTCCCTGGCTTAAGACACCCAAGAAAGTTATTTTCCTGTGCCACTGTTGAGCAGAGACACAAAAGTGATCCCCGGGTGTATTTCCTATTTCCCATCCACTCATCAAGATTTTTCTTGAAGAGTGCTAATGAAGAACTTTGCTTGACATAGATTTGTAGCCTGTTCCAGAGTATGGGAAGTCTCTGGGACAGGAATCTATCCCTCCAGAATGTCCTGTTTATTGTTGTAACAAGGATAAGGTCCCTAGATGTAGCTCGGAGGGATTGGGATTTCTTTAGGTGTAGTATGTCCAACAGCTCTGGGTTTGACATAGCTTTATATGTTAGGCAGAGATCTCCTCGGAGTAGGCGATATGCTACGGAGTAAAGCTGGAGTGTTTTGAGGCAGTCAGTGTAGGGCATTTTTTTGAGGCCAGTAATCCTCTTTGTGAGGTACTTCTGTGGTCTTTCCAGCTGCTGCAGATGTCTTGTGAGGTACATTCCAAAAGGGGCATTGTACTCTATAATGGATCTAATGAGTGCCAAGTAGAGGGGAACAATGACCTCTATTTTCCTGGATGAGAACCCTTTTATGATGAGGTGTGCCACGTAGAAGGACTTCCTGACTACTGTGGTGATGTGACTATCAAAGGAGAGACTACAGTCCACCTGGGTCCCAAGGTCTCTTATCCCACATTCGGTGTTAAGTAGATTGCTGCCTATGTGGTAGTTCATGGGTACAGAGATTTTACCAAAGGGGATGACACTGCACTTTTTGACTTTGAGCTTGAGGCTATGGCTCTGACACCAGGCATCTGTCTCAGGGAGGCCCTTCTGTAGGATGTCCACATCATTTGGGGACTTGACTATGGCTCCTAGTTTGCAGTCATCTGCGAACTTCATTAGCCAGAGGCCTTCTGTGTTAGCCTGTACTTTAGAGAAGTAGATACCAAACAGGAGAGATCCCAGGACAGAACCCTGTGGTACTCCACTTGTCACTGCTTTGAGGTCAGATTTGGAGTCTGCAACTTTTACAGTGTGGGTTCTGTCAGTGAGCCAGTTGGCAACCCATCTTGTGATGTAGGGATTTATACCTAGTTCAGTGAGTTTAGCTATAATTCCAGAATGGGGGATGGTGTTGAAAGCCTTGATGAGGTCAAGATAGGCTGTGTAAACCATCTTACCCTCATCTAAGGCTTTGTTGACTGCCTCAAAGAAGTCGATCAGGTTCAGGAGGCATGATCTGCCTTTCACAAACCCGAACTGGGTAGGATCTAGAGTTTGAAGGTTACCAATGTCTTTGTTTATGAGCTCCATGATGATATGTTCCATAGCCTTGCAGACCAGGCTCGTCAGGCTAATAGGTTGTTAATTCCCAGGATCAGTGGTGGCTCCCCCTTTGTGGAGTGGGATAACTGTTGCTGTGCACCATTCAGTGGGCACAAAGCCTGATGCGAGGTTATTATTGAACATGGTGCTTAAGTGGGGAGCCAGTTCATTCTGAAGTTTGTGTAAAACGCAGCCTAGGATGTTGTCCGGTCCCATGGATGCTGTATTTTTGGCTTTAGAGAGTGCAGCTTTTACCTGCATAGTTGTGATTACAGGGACTCTGCATTCTTCCTGTATAGATATTGGCCCTTTAGGGGGTGAGGAGGTAAAGTTAACATTGAACCTATCTGCCAGGATGTTGGCAATATCAATTGGTTCTGTAATTTTCATGCCGTTGTGCTGTAACTCAGTGCAGATCTGGGTGTTGCCATCGAGATTCTTGACATAGCTATAGAATGCTTTGGGTTGTCCTTAGAATTAGTGGCAATTTTGTTTTCGCAGCTAGGTTTGGAGGATCTTATAAGGGATCTCAGCTTCTTACTGAGGCTGACCAGGGAGCTCCTCCACTCATGGGATTTTACTCTCTTTTGCAACAGTTTCTTCCTTCTTTTGTACAGTTTGTTTATGGCAGGGGACCACCAGATTAGCTTCCTTTTTTTGGAGGATAGCGTCTTGGTTCTGTTTGGGATAGCACGATCCATGCACTCGTGTAAGTGCATATAGAGTGCATTTGTAAATGTATTGTCCATCTGCATGGGTGTCATGAAGTTCACCACTTCTGTCTTAAGAAGCATGAAGTTGGCTTTGGAGAAATTGTTTACCATGGTTTCCTTAATAGTGGGTGGGGATGGGATGTGGATATCAAGGGTGATTAGCTTATGGTCGGATCGGACCAACGAGGAGTTGACTTCAGGTGTGGAACACCGGTCATTCATGTTGGTAATGACTAGGTCTAGGATATCATTGCCCCTGGTGGGGGTGTGGATAAGTTAATCCAGGGCATTGGAGTTTATGAATTCCAGAAAGCGTTGAGCTAAGGAGTTGGTACATGAGTAGTTTTCCCAGTTAATGGTGGGGTAGTTGAAATCGCCCATTATTAGGATGTTTGGTTGAACCCTAATATTTTCCCGTACATCAAGAAAAGAGGAGTAGGAATCCTGGGGCATGGTGGGGGATCTGTAGCAAGCTACAATTTGGATTGCAGTTTTGCCCAGAGTTAGTTGCACTTGGATAACCTTGGATGCATTATGCTGAGCAACTAGCTTGGAGGTGTGGATATCCTTAATGAATATGGACACACCTCTGCCTTTGGTGTTTCGGTCCAGGTTACATGTCCGAAAAGTGTGCTATGAGTTATAGCCTGGTAATGCAGGGGTGCTCTCTAGAGCCTTGAAACAGGTCTCAGTCACTGCACAGATATCGATGGTCTCCATTTTAAGGAGTGCCTCAAGTGAGTGCATTTTGAGATTTAGACTTCTAGCATTGAGTAGCATTATCCTCAGTTTTTGCTTGCCTGTTCCTGTTATGGTGGTGAAATTGTTATTTTAATCTTGCCTAAAAAAGGCACTATAGGGGCAGCAAGAGCCTTAGCCAGTATCCAGAATCCCAGGGGTGACAAGCCATCTGTGGCAAAGCATCATGGTCTGTCGACCATGTCATCCGAAGCAGACAGATACTGGATCCCCTTAGAATGACACCAGAAGCTTAGCCAATTGTTGAAGTCAATCATTTTGTCCTTGTACTGTGGTATCATTTTGGGCAATGGCAGAATGCTACTCAGGGCGAGGATCATACCTGCCTGGGCTACAAGATCGGAGAGCTCTTCCATGTCTCTTTTCATGTAGTCCAGGGAGGTATGTCTCAGGTCATTCACACCTACATGGACAATGACAGAGTCATATTTGTACTTGTTGTGGAGTGACCTGAGTGCGTGGGTTATGTGGCGGATCCTGGCACCCGACAGACTGCTGACAGTAACCTTCTCCTTGTTTAGCCTGGTGAGTGGGACATCAGTGTGCCTGACTATAGAGTCACCTATGACTAGTGTGTTGGGTACATTGTTTTGCCTTATTGGCTGTGGTTGAGTGGCACACTGAGTCTGTGGGCTATGTGTCATTTGGGTTGTGTTGGGGGATGGAGGTTGCTTGCATTTCCACTTTGGAGGTCTCTGTTGCTTAGACAGATTATTATTGAGAGCCTCCACAAATGTTTTTGTGTTACTATGTGTGGATTTTGGTGGTGTAGATTTAGTGAGACTATGTGATGAGTATGGTGTGGTGCAAATGTTTACCTTCTCCTCATGACTGTCAAGTTCAGTTTTGGTTGGAGAGAGCTTTACGGCCAGTTTGGCTAGATAAGTGCATCTCTCACAGGTTTTAGTGTTGGGTGGTAGGAGGAGAGGGTTGTCTGTGTACATGAGGCAATTTCTACATTGCCTTAAGATGCCCAGATTCATCAGATAGACAGGAGAGAACACTGGGAGCTGACCCTTGGACATGCCTGAATAAAAAAACTATTTTCATATAGATAAGTGAGGAAAGTGAGTACAAGAGCTGTTTTTCTCTAAGCAAGTGAGAAAAGTAAGTACAAAAACTGTTTTCTTCTAGGTAATGAGGAAGATTGAGTACTATAGTAATTAGTAGCTTATTTGGCGCTTAGAAGTTCTGAACAAGTGCTGAGCATGAATAAGCAAATTTCAGTGATAAAACTAAGAATCTGTATCTGCACTCAACAAGTTACAGGACAGAAACAAGTGCAAATGCAGGCTTTCAAATCAGAAATTTGAGAGAGATGGAAGAGATTGCCCAAATGTCCAATAACTACAATTTCTGGGCCAGCACCACTCCTTATGTGGTAGACAGGTTACCTAGTGCTTACCACTCCCACTGATAAGCTAGAAGGCTTCCCTCCAACAGAGAAGGGCTTGGGGGACTCAGCAGCTTACATACAGTCTTAGATACAGCAAATCTGTATCTGGAGCACTAGTTACAGGAAAGGTAGGAAACAGGCTTACATTTTTTTTTACAGAAAAGTAGCAAAAACAGTAGTAAAAACAAAGTTCTGACTTCCTACCTTTCAGAACTGACATCCTACTGACTGACCTGCTGTAGTCTGTCTGTGTAGGCCTGGGGGGGAGGTTACCCATAGGCCTCATTCAGAGGCCATAGCACAGCTTTTGTTTGTGTTTGTCTACACCTGTCCTGCTGGCTGTGACTGTTGTTGGGTATGTGACCCCTCCCTGACTGGCATGTGTGAGTCACTTACCTTGTGGGTGTCCCAGTATTGAGGGTGGTGCTGCAGGGATGCCTATGTTGGATGCACATAGTACACTCCGTACACATGGTTAGGCACAGGTAGTGTAATGAAAGACAAAAAGTAACCAGCCAAACTGTTGAAATAAAACAAAATGAACCAGGAATCCAGGAATCCAGGACGCCAAAAAGGAACACCAGTATTAGCCAAAAGTATATAAAACCATTTATTGTGAACAAGAGGTTTTAGCGCTTTCATCTCCTGATAGAGACTTCTTCAGAAACAATGAATAACTTTTAATTACACTTTTAAATAACACAAAGGGAGTGGTATACCTTGCTATATGCCGTACTTGCCAACAATTCTATGTAGGCAAGACTGAAAGATTATTCAAAAGCAGGATATACGAACACCTGAATGATATTAGGAATAAAAAGAACACTAATTCTTTATACAAACACAGTATATCCTGCTCAGAATTCAGGCAATTCACATTTGGTATCTTGGATACTGTCATAATAAACAACAGAGGTGGTGACTGGAAAAATTTGTTAAAAAAGAAGGAGAGCCAATGGCAATATAGATTGGCTTCTATGTTTCCCCCAGGATTAAATGAAACAGTGTCATTGACACCTCTATTAATTGAAAGGGCAAACAATATTTGAAACATGCAAAGTCCGGATTTGGGACATTTATTATATTGATAAAAGTTTAAAAAGGTAATATTTAATTGATATTCAAGAATTACAACACACAATACATATATATATATACTCAATACCAATATACATATTTACAATCAATTCTACAAAACATCAATAGAACTAATTTTATGGTATATAAATGAATTCTTTCACGAGTTTTTAAATTTATCTAATGTTTTTATTTATATCCTTTGTACCATTTTTCATCAAATATTCATTTTATATAATTATTTGTATATTATATTTTTGGTAGCTAACAATATTATTTGGGTTGACACAGATTTTATGATTCAAGTTTTTATTAACAAGCGTATGTTTGTTTAAATAGTTTTTAATTAAAGGTGTGACATCACGTATCAAGGACTATTTAAAAGTGTAATTAAAAGTTATTCATTGTTTCTGAAGAAGTCTCTATCAGGAGATGAAAGCGCTAAAACCTCTTGTTCACAATAAATGGTTTTATATACTTTTGGCTAATACTGGTGTTCCTTTTTGGCGTCCTGGATTCCTGGATTCCTGGTTCATTTTGTTTTATTTCAACAGGTAGTGTAATGTTTGGCATCCATTTTACTGTATGTAAGAGTCAGAGAGAGGTGTTATTCCCTGAGTGCCTCCTGTGTCAGTGTATGTGCTATGCATTGCCTCTTTGCCAGGGCCAGGGCATACTGGGCATGCCTCTTTCTGCCTACTGGGCCAGGTTCAGGTTGTTCCTCCTTCGAGTCACTCTGTGCCTGTGTAGGCCTTGGCAATAGTGGGGGGCTGTGTGGCCCTGCCCCATGCTGCTCCTGCTGCAGCTGTTTCCACAGGATCATATTGTGTAGCATGGCATATACAAGGACAGTTTGGGTATATGTAGCTGGTGAGTACTGCAAGGCTCTACCAGATGTGTCCAGGCAACAGAACTGTGACTTGAGCATCCCAAACACACTCTCTACTATAATTCTGGTCTGTGCATGTGCCTCATTATAGAGCTTTTGTTAAGGTGTCTGTGCATTTCAGATGGGTATCATCAGCCACGGCTCCAGTGCATATCCAGCATCCCCCACTAGGTAACTGTGAGCGATGTCCCCATTGGCAAATCTCTGGTACAGCTGCATCAGATGCCAGATGTGGCAACTGTGAGAGCTTCCAGGGCAGCCAGCACACACATTCATTATTATGCCCTGGGCATCGCACCTGACCTGGCAGTTGATGGAGGGGAAGTCCTTGCAGTTGATGGAGACCCTATCACGCTCACTGGGTGGTACTTTGATGCATATGTGCATGCAGTCTATAGCACCCACTACCTCAGGGTATTCTGCTATTTGGTGGAACAGTTGCATATTGCTTGCCAATGCATATCGGGTGTTGGGGAAATATACGTGCTCATTGATATGTGCTGAAATGGCATCCAAGAACTGGTGGAGTACCCTGGATGCTGATGCCTGTGATATCCCCATCATATCACCAGTTGGCCTTTTGAAGGTACCTGTAGCTAGTATTCTTAGGCCTACACATACCTTGGTATCCACTGGGATAGGTTCCCCTCTGTTAGTTCTGTGTCAGGCGTGGCCAGCACAGCTCAACAATTTGCTGTAGGAGGTCCCTGTCCACCCTATAGTGCTTCACTATCTCCAGCTCATGTAGCCCCTGGTAGGTTACCCTGGGTCTGTACACTTTCTCCATCTCCTCACTGTGGGTTGGTCAACAGCATTCACATCCTCACCACCCTCAGCCTCTTCCACAAGTTGTATGATAGATATTGCAGACCCTATCATTTTGCTGTTGTGCGTGTTAAATGTTCCCTGCTTGTTTACATCAGTGGTGTAGAGTGTGGGAAAATTGGAGGGGAAGGTGTTTGCTTAGTTTATAGTAGTGTTCTGGGCTGGGCTGGTCTGCTGTCTGTGCAATTGGCTGGTTCTGATACATTTCACCTGCCAGCTAAGCTAGTTCTACTTCATTACCTTCCTACTGCTGTTTTCCCTTCCCATTGCCTTCCTGTTTAAGCCCATGTGCATGCTGCACAAAAAAAGTGCTCAAATGAGCACACTGCTATTATTTCCTGGTTTAACTTCTTTTTTTATTCCTGTAAAACCCGGTGCTTGGCACGCACACCCGCTTAGACTTTGCAAAAAGTACTAGGCAGGTTTAGACACACCCCCTAGCTTAGCTGTACTAAGCTAGGAGCACACCCGAGCCGCAGGGCTCCAATCCACTTGCAGTGCTTGTACCAAGCGATTCCTACTCTTACACTCTTGGGACCTGACTCACATGCTGGGGAAAACTGGGATTCACTATCCTTCCCCTCATTTGCATCGGATTGCCTGGTAATGCATAGTTACATATCTTACAATGAGCCCCCCCCCCCCCACCTTAGCAACCACTACTCACTGGCCAGGTTGTCTTCTCCCTGACATTGACTTGCATGGTAGAATAGTGATTTTAGTTAGACTGCTTATTTTAGATTTATTTTATTAGCCCTGATATCAGAAAAAAAGGGGAGTTGGTTTCTTTCTTTTCAAGTAGCAGGTTTTTCAGCATGGTTAAAGGGTTTACCTCACACATCAATGGTACAGGCTTTGATACTTGTCAAGGGAAATTTGCTGGGCTTAAAAATTATCCTCCTGGGCAGCTGGCCTAGTACTTAGCTATGAGCCTATTATTGCTAAATGAATCTTTATTTGGTTGTCAAATAAAGACTTTCAGTCAGAGATCATGGATATTATTGTTGCATTTTTTGACAGGCCACTTTTATACCTAGGTGTTTGCTTTGATTGATGACTTTTTTATAATATGTGTAAACACATGCAGTATGTAGGACATTAGTGCCTTAGGAATGGAGTATGTTGTTAACCAAGGCACTGGGTTCCTTAAAGTGTACATGTTATGAGTGCACAGACACACAAACATGCACACACTCACTCGCACTCAGGCGCACGTGTGCAAACACACACACACACACACACACACACACACACACACATATTAGTTCTATATGTAACTAATTTAGACTGCTTCATCTTCGACAAAGTGAATATTTTAAAGTTTGTTTTCTACTTTAGTTGCACAATGAAATCATAATAAAATTGCAACTATAGATGTGTTCATCTCAGAAAAGACAGACATTTTTTGTGTGTCATCCAAGATATAGCTACATAATCTGATCAGTTTAATTCTGAAATATGCAAAGTGCAGGTATTACAACTCATACAGCTTGGAATACCAAATCTCAGGTGACCAAGGCTGGCTGTTAGAAATTAGCTCATTACAATTTGATAAACTACTTTGTTTTATTCCAGAGTCAAAGTAAAATATAATAGGTGTTACTATAATCAAGAACTATTGAAATTAAGCCTCATGAATGTAGACTTTCTCCTCACTGATAAAAAAGTGAGATTTGGAAATTTCAGTTTTATTTATTTTTGCTTAACCGTGATTTTGGGTATCACTACTCCTGCTCTTGATGTACTTTTGGAGAACATTTGTATCATTGGTGATTGTGCCATATTGATACCTTTGGGATTAACATGCCCTGCTCCATTACAATGAGATGTAAATCATATGACAGTCTCATGGCAGCCTGTAAACAAATCATTCCAGCTGTTGTGGTACAGCCCACAACAGAAAACACCAAAAGAGTTATGTAATACCAGAAGTCTTAAATGCAAGCTTGCACATTCCTCAAAGGAGTCACAACGTACAATGCAGGTATTAAGTGAGAGTTCCAAAAGAGAAGTGTTAACATGTGCCTGGCTGCAAGAAACCTACAAAACTGAAATAATGTGCCAATATTTACTCAGTAAACAGGGCTTATAGGCTTCATGCTATACAGATCTGAGGCCTCCAGCACCACAGACAGCGTAATCTTTTTGGTAATCTGAAGTTTTGGTTATACAACGCAAATATAAAAATAAAGTAGGCACAAAAATATAACTAATCTTAATAGGGTTTTGTTATGCCTGCTGTCAAGCAGTGCTTCTAAAATTGTGTTTTTATTCATGAATGAAAAAGACTACAGAAATAATTCAGAATACCCATTTATAGATTAATATAAATGACATATTTTTTTTTAGATTTTACTAGTCAAGATGAAGAATGGAAAAAAAACTTGTTTACAAAGAACTTTATTCAAAGAACAAGAGCAAAAAAGCATACCTTATCTTTATGGAGCTAAAAAGACAGCAGGAAGGTCTTTCTACATTTTATATATACACACACACACACACACACACACACACACACATATATATATATATATATATATATATATATATATATATATATATATATATATATATATATATATATATATATATATATATATATATATATATATGGGCCTACTTTGTTTGATAGAAAACACATTTCACTGAAACTGATTTCGTCGAAGCCTCATTTCACTGAAAATGAATTGCCTGAGCACAATTCACTGAAAGCTCACTTCACTGAAAACTCATTTGACTGAAACTCATTTTGTCTAAACAGGTACATGCCCTGTTGCCCATTGTAGTGCGATCCTGGAATTAGTATATATAGTAAGGATGTGGGGGAGCACAGCTCCCCACATTGGGGGTGTGGGGGGTGTAGCCCCCCCACTTATTTTAAATATTGTAAACCATAGATATGGATTCTTACAAGTCAAATGAATAACTCTTTCCAGAAAATAATATATACCCAAACTATATGGGGGGGCTATGCCCCCCACACCCCCTAACTATATATACTAACTCGAGGATCGCACTACAGTGGGGAACAGGGTATATATCTGTTTAGATGAAATGAGTTTCAGTCAAATCTGTTTTTAGTGAAGTGGGCTTTCAGTGAATTTTGCTCAGGGAATTTATTTTCAGTGAAAAGAGACTTCGATGAAATGAGTTTCAGTGAAATGTGTTTTCTATCAAACAAAGTAGACTCATATATACATATATATATATATACATATATATATATATATATATATATATATATATATATATATATATATATATATATATCCCTGGTGGACAGTAGTCTCTCCTTTGATAGTCACATCGCCACAGTAGTCAGGAAGTCCTTCTACATGACACACCTCATCATAAAAGGGTTCTCATCCAGGAAAAAAGAGGTCATCGTTCCCCTCTACTCGACACTCATTAGACCCACTATAGAGTACAACGCCCCTTTTGGAATGTACCTCACAAGACATCTGCAGCAGCTGGAAAGGCCACAGAAGTACCTCACAAAGAGGATTACTGGACTCAAACAAATGCCCTACACTGACCGGCTCAAAAAACTCCAGCTTTACTCCGTAGCATATCGCCTACTCAGAGGTGATCTCTGGCTAACATATAAAGCTATGTCAAACCCAGAGCTGTTGGACATGTTACACCTAAAGAAATCCCAATCCCTCTGAGCTACACGCTCTAGGGACATAAACCTTGTCACCACAATAAACAGGACATGCTGGAGGGATAGATTCCTATCCCAGAGACTTCCCATACTCTGGAACAGGCTACCCATCTATGTCAAGCAAAGTTCTTCATTAGCACTCTTCAAGAAAAATCTTGATGAGTGGATGGGAAATAGGAAATACACCCCAGGGATCACTTCTGTGTCTCTGCTCGACAGTGGCACAGGAAAATAACTTTCTTGGGTGGTGTAAGCCAGGGAACCTTGTTGGCTAGGCTTATGTAGGCCCTTGGGCCAATAGCCTAGTACCTACCTATGAACCTATGAACCTATATATATAGATAGATAGATATACATATATATATATATATATATATATATATATATATATATATATATATATATATATACATGCACACACACACATATATATATATACATATGTTGTTTTGGGATTTGAAACACAAAGTATATTCAGTCCTGCAATCATACAATGATTTTACATTCATGTGGGTGTGTTGCCTATGATAATAGTAATCCTGTGTCATACACACAAACCGTTTTATCGTATACACATGCACACTCCTGGTTAACATTAGTTCTGGACCTAGCATAGCTCTCTTTATACCCCAAGCAGATTTCAAATAATTTTTCCTCAGGTAGATAGCAATTGTTGGAGGTGTGATGAGGAAGAAAGAGGGAGGGGAGTATAATGAGTTGGCAGATTTAAAAAATTCCCTACACAGGACTCACTCGCAATTATTGGAGGGGTAAATATCTGTAACTAAGGAAATTATTATTTTGAGCTATGACACAAGCTCTGAATTGCCTAGGTATAGTAAGGTCTCATTAAGTTTAACTCTATTGGCTGCCAAAAAGAAAATAATTATTAGAAAATGGAAATCAAAATCTAAACGAACTGTAATTGAATTACGCTGGATGTGTGACTGGCACTGTCACAGCTGCGGACATTTATACTTTTATTTTTCTTTTCTTGTCTCATTTAGAAAAATTCATGTCCCTCTGTTCTAACTCAGAAAATAACTGGATATGTAGGAGGTTTTGCTGCGTGACTACCATGAGTTATTCCATCACTAATTTATTTGTGTTTGTTAGCTTACATGGCACAAGTTTCTTTAGAAGTATAGATCTATGAGAACTTTTTAGGCCGAATGACTTATCCATAGTCACATAATACAGCAGTGAACATAGAAGGAATCAAACATAGAACTGGAGGTTGAAATTCATTAGATATTCATAGCCTTCAGTCCTCTGAGATATACGTCCAGCCTGTTTGTGAATTTTTCCTTTTTTTATATGCTTGTAAGCCCAATGTGCAAACTACCCCGTTTCAATGGAAAACCAAGAGCACTGTAGGTTAAGTGATTTGTTCAGAGTCACTCATTAGGTAAATAAAGGTGACAGGAATCAAGCCATGTAGATAAGGCACCTCATTAACAACAGAGAGCTCTAGTCCTCTGTGCTTACTGCCAAACAAATGTTCATTTTTAATAGTTCTAGTTTTAGAAATCCCAGCAATTTTCTAATGGCACACAGAGTGAGAGGTGGGTTACCTGGATTAGTAGTAACCTTGTGACTTATCATGCCATTTCTCATAGGTATTCAGTTTACATTTAAAAATTAATCTCATGTTAGTATGCTTTTGGCACATTGTGGATAGAGTGGGATGCTAGAGTTGTGATTATAATTTATGAATTAAATTCCATCTAAACATAGGCCCAGTGGCTTTTTGATCGTCCTGTATAAATTATAATCACTAGGAGAGGTTGGAAATATTTTGTCATGAAAAAACTGAAAGTATAAAAAATATATTTTAGTTAACTGTCATGTCCCTGAAATAAGGCTAAACCTTTTAAATTTAAAAGACAAAATACTGAACAGCTAAGAAGCTGATCAATAAACTTTTATTAAACTAATTATTTATATTGCATGAAATAACTCTGAGGAAGACCTTCAAAAAGGTACCATGACACAGATATTACTTCATAGTAAAGGACTAGAAATTTGTACAAGAGTATTTTAAAATTAATTGGAATGGAGCTAGTTTGCAGTTAATACACAGGTGAGCAGGGAGGAATATAAAAATGAACAAAGGAGATACACGTGTTAGCAGTAAGAAAAGTAAAGGTCAATTAACATGTGCAAAGTGGCATATGTACTGTGATCGCTGGTATATCTTTAATGATCTGTGAACTAAGAAAAAGCAAGAACATCACTAAGTATGTACAGTAAAAGGAAAACGCCACCTTAGAAGTAAAACATTCTACTTTTTCAACCTGTCTTTGTTTTTTGAGCTTTTATAACACCTCAAAATCATTCTGATTGCTTGTTATGGAATTTTAATATTTGTTTTCACTAACATCTGCCAGTGGGGCTTAACATAACTATGTGATCCTGTTTTTTTCATCCCTTTCTCTTTCCTATAATCCATTTCAGGTCTACTTTATATGAGTCATGCTAGACATAAGGAAGTAGTGGTGCATTCCCATCCAATTGACATATAATCATAGCCAGCTTTAGGCACCAGGAAACCCTGCGGTCGCTGGGGGTCCCCTGATCCTGGGGGGGCCCCAACCACAGCAAGCTATCTTATCTTGATATTTTGTAACATGCCTGTCAAACTAACTAAAGCTAGTACAGCAATCTTGTATGCTTAATAAATGGGGAAGGGTGGTAATAATACATATTATCTCCTACAAAAGTCAAAGATCTTTAGTTATAGTAACAGTGTTTTATCAAGTAACAGGCTTTGCAATTCCATTAAATGTTTTACCACTGACATAATGCCCCTGACTTAGTTAAACCCTGCTGGTGGACATCCTCTCCACTAAAACTAACAATATAGCTAGTTGTAGGTACCTACAATACCTGTGGCTGCAGGGGGCCCCTTAATCATCCCTGACGATGGGGGCCCCACAAAATGTGCTGGTTGGGAAAAATGAGGAGAAAAAAATGTAATTAAATTTTGCTTGCACTGTTTAATCTGAACTGGGCTGTGATATGACCCTTTTAGAATAAAGCTGATAATAAACATGAATAAGGTTAGAACTAGACAGAGAGATCAGCAGCCTGAGTGACTGATTTCAGTGCACATCATAGAGTTTCAGAAGAGCTAATGCTTCTGATCTTCAGGGACGGTTTCTCTTTCGGGGAGTTTAATAAATGCTACCAGAACACCAGATACTGTAACTCTCGGTGTCTTTGATGAATAATTCTGCTTAGTGCCAAATATAACAGCAGAATAAAGGCTCCAAATGAGGATCACATTTTAAATATTGCTCTAATTTCTTTAAACAGTTACTAGAATAGCACATTTTGCATCAGCATGCATTTTTTTGGACAATAAGAAGTATAAAACTATGATGCCTGGATTTACTGACTGTCATCTTAAATGATTTGCCTACAACTAAAACTTTTTATTTTTATTTTTTATGAAGGACAGAGCAAAATTATGAGGCAAAATCAAGGAATACAAAACTCCACAAAAAAAAATATCAAGGAATATCTGTGAAATCAGACAGTGACAGGTATTCATTTACACCTCAATGAGATAAAATGACTTACTCCTGCTGTTTGATAACTGCTAAACAGCAGACACTGATCTGGTCTGGCAGTACCAGTGTTGCAGAATGTATTATTTGCTGAAATAAGTACAAAACTAGTATTGCTGTGATGTATGAGTGTGTGTGTGTATAAAAAAATATCACTGATTTGTATCAGTGCACATATCCAATAATGCCAGAACACACACATTTTGCTGCTGGGTATCAGTAAAAACATGCAGCTAACAAGTAACTATATTTTAAAAGTAAGGCATAAAATATATCACAGAACATTCAGACTGTTAGATCCTCTAGGAATCTGGTGCCCCCCCCCCACACTCCCCAGACTGTTTAAATGGATGCAAAGGGGGTCCCTTATTCATCCTTGACTGTGTGGGAGCCCCACAAAAGCTGTTTCTGGTTGGGCAAAAATGAGGAGATAAAAATGATTTAATTTTCTGATTATGCTCTTTAACCTGAACAGGGCTGTGATATGACCTTGTTAGGATAAAACTGATAATGGCCTCGGCTATCAACTGCACCCACTTTCCTCACAACCACACATCAGGTATGTATACAGGTGTCTGCTTTGGGGGTTAAGGTTGAGTAGTGAGGAGGCATGCTATGCATATGTATTACAACAATCACTTGAAATGCATGACTGTGGCCATTTGAACCTTTTCTTTCATCCCAATCTAACACCAGAGGGATGCCTAGGCAGTGACTGTCTTTTATGGGGGATTAGAGAGGCAGGCAGTATTCCAAGATAGGATCTGTGTATCCTCACAACAAGCTGGCTTGTTAGTTTATTGTGAGCTAAGATTTTGTCAGCTTTGATTATTAAACCTTGGGCATAATTTATGTCTTTATTGAAAGAAAAAAGTAAGACTGCAATTCTTTTCCTTACTAATGAATTTTGTTTAGGTTACTGTTTGATTAAAAGTTTGGGAAATGCTTTAAATACATTCTAGAGCATCTATAACCCCAATGGCTTCTGGGAGAGTGGTTTAATTGAATTATTTCCTAAATGGTTATCACTGTGCTGTCTTGGTCAGGAAAGGTATGTTGAAAAGATGCAAAGAAAATTAAAGCTCAACAGCAACACTACATTTCTTTCTTTAATCATCATTTTTGTTCAAGCTATCATTGGATGAATAAGTTGTGAGAAAAGAAAAAAAAAGACCTAAAAGCACCTCAGAGCATATATAAAGTCATGGCTTCTTGAAAAAGCTGAAGAGAAAAGTAAAATATGAGAAATGGAAGAAAAAAACAACTTGCATGGTGTGGGGAACCCAAAATGGGGAGAAAGAAAGGGGAGCCCTGAAGGATGTATGTCTGTTTTGGGGGGCTGAAACAGTAGGCAGTGCCCAAGGGCACCATTTCACCTAAGTCCAGCAGTGTAACAAGTCATTGTAATGTATCCTTATTACATCTAAATGACAATAACTGTGAATGTCCCTTTGTGAGAACGGCCAAAATACTGTGGTACATAAGCTTGTTGTAATGTAAGAGCATTGCAGCTACAGGCCAATTTGTGTGTACTATTCCTAAAAGTTTGCAGCATGAGGTAAAAGGATGGCTAGGAAGTCTGGCAGTGACAAGGTGATAATTAGACAGGAAGTGCTCAGGGGGCCGCCCAACTTGACATTTGCTGGGGGCCCCCAAAATGCTAACACCAGCTCTGCATATAATGGGATTAGTGTCAGTAACTGTCATCTAATATACCTTCTGTAACAGGACTGCTGCTTTTTTTTCCTCGACTGATTCTCATTTATTTTGTCTCACACTCCATTTTACACTATTCTAAGGAGTTATATCTCTACAAACAAAAAGTAGCTAAACTGCAGACATTTATTTAAAGTGTCCTTTTGTAGTTTAAGATGAATTGACAGTCCCCACCCCACACTATTTCTAAGGTGTCAAAACTGTCACTGCACTTAGAGATCTATGTGTGACAGCTGCTACTGAAAATGAAGGGGTCTGAGAATGATTTTGTTCCCCAGAGTGTGCAGTGGAAATAGTTTCACTTTTATTTATTTATCTATTTTACCAGAATGTTGTAGAATATGATTTATTTTCATTTCTTTTATAACTAATACCATGTTCTTAAATATGATCAACTTTCTACTCCTTAACTTTGGATATCCATTTTTTCTGATGCACAGATGTATTGTAGTATTATTTTTTTAAATCTTTTCTTGTTATTTTGCTCATATGGTGATTTTTTTAAAGTACATGAAAATCACACTTCTACAAACCTGATTCCTTGATAATGACAGGTTAAAATTAAGGGATAAGAAAATAATTATATTCCCCATTCCCTGCTGCCTGCAGTGGGAAGATTATATTTTCTTAGTGGAGGCTAAATATTGTAGAAAATTGTTAATGGGTTGCATTTGTTTTATAACTATTGCTATGTTGATTTTCTCCATACTAAGATGTTCTGTATTTCTGGGTCCAAATATTACCAACTTTCTATTTCTCAGCTATGGATAACTTTTTTTTTTCCTTGTGGTACAGATATCTTCTGGCATTAGCTTTTTATTTTTTAATGTTATTCTGTTCATTAACTGATTTGTTGATGGACAACACAATCACTCTTCAGCAAAACTGTCTCCTTGATAATGACACAAATACTACTTATGCTCTGGACACTGCAAGACCTAGAAATTACTCTGTGTACTTTTGCAGGAAACTGCACTCCTGATGGTTGCAACCATCAGTGAATTGAGATGTGCAACAACCCATTCCAACTGAAGTTGTGACATGTCTGGCATTAAGTGAAGAAGACTAACGTTCTGCCTTCGGTACATGGTTTGAATCTTTCCATGCTCATTTTCTTACTATGTAACCTTGAAGTCGCTTAACCATGCAGTGCTTTGTGGCAATTGGAAATTTGGGGTAAGCTCCTTAATGGTCTCATGGATTACATGCTTAGCAGCTTTCTAGGAACTTAAGCTCCTATACCTTTTTCTTTCTTTAGTACACATCACAACTAATACAGTACTGTTTTTATGTTATACTTCCTCAGTTTGTTATTATTGATGGCGGCTGTGGGTTTCACTAAGTGCTGAAAGAAAGCAATAGCTTTACACTGCATGTTACTTTTATCTGTAATGTTTTCCCCAGTCATAAATGCAGTGGTGACATGTTTAATGTGCAAAATATTTCCTTTCTGCAGTCCATTTTCCTACACCATTCCATTCAATTTTCAGCAGATGTCTCCACATTTGACTATACAAAATTGCATTGCTCATGTACTATTTTACATTTGTTTGTCATCTGTCTATGTTCTACTCTTTGCATGATTTCCCATTTTGCTGTCTGCCTGGTATTCATCTCTTGTGAAATGATATGCATACCTACATTAAGAATGCTTACTGCTACTAAAGAAGGGCAGTTTTCTGACCACTCACTATTATGTCTCTTTAGCCCTGGCAAACTCCACAGTTGTCAGACTAGAATAAAAATGGTTTGGTGACCAGTATGAACACAGGCAATGCAAAAGAGACAAGCACAAATGGATGTCAAATAAAGATGCTCCATTCCCAACATGTTACACATATGTCTACATTGTCCATTGCACAATGGTAAAATGGCACATCATAAATTCAAGAATGTCTACTCATCATCTGTTTTGCCCACCCACCTACTGCACAGCTTTAGGAAACATGGTTTGTTGCTAATGCACTCACTATTTTTAAGAAACATTGTAGTGCAATCACCAATCTAATTTTCTACCATTATTTTTTTCCAGTGTTGCTTGGGTACTACTGCATCAGCTTGACTCCTGTCTTTCATATACTTCAGCTACATCATCTCTGCTCTTTGTATTTTGCTTTTGATCTTCCCATTCAATTCATACATCAGCTGTTTTCCTTACACAGCACTACTTACCATAATTACATATGTAATGCATGAATGCCACAATCAAGAACATTTAGACAAATAGACTGGTTAATGAAAAATGTAGTGTTTGGTTTCCTTGTGTCAGTGTTTCACTCTCTTTGCTTGGTAGTTTATCCATGGTCCACCTCACCTGTATACAGTGCTAGAGTATTTGTCTAGTCGATATGAAACTGAAAATTATAAGTGGCCTATTTAGTGATTCTATAGCACAGGATTTGAAACTAAAGTGGAAATAGAAACAGCAGGCTCCCATTGTTTGTTTACTTACTTATTTACATTTTTTTTTTTTTTTTTACAGAGAACCTCTGACTGGAAAATAAAAACCCTTTTCAATAGATACCCAAGGAGAAAAGTGACATTACATATACAAAGCTATTATGAAATTGTGCAAAACATTTATTAAAGCAAAAGCGTTTACATGAGAGACATCTCCGTATTTAAAACATTGCATTAACTGCACTGTGCAATACACATACATTCATGTGAGTCTTTTCTACCAAATTAATAGAAAGACAGTTTTAGTGGTTCCACTGTACATTACAGAAACTTTAAAGGAATTTCTTTACATAAAAATATTACCTAATTACAGAATGGAGGGTGAAGTGTCACTAGTTATATATGCGTGCATGTACGCACAAAAGCACACGCACACACACACACACACACACACACACACACACACACACACACACACACACACACACATGCGTATAATCTATTTTTCTATTACTCACATGCTGATATTCTTTTAAACATACATGTAAGAGGTGTGATGCATAGTATATCGATAGTTAATGTACTTCTGATTTCCTTTCCCTAATATTTTTAATAAAGAGCACATAACACATACATGTTAAAGTAAATCCAGCTGAATATCATGGTTGCCATCAATGGATACATGTCCTTTGTAGGCTAAAAAATGCTCATGCACTCTACCTTTGTAAGGACTGACTCAAAAGTCAGTCGAAGATATCTGTTTATGTGGATTTGTCAACCAGATGTTCATCCTCCTATGGAAGGATGCCGCAAGAAAGCAAAGATCTTCTTATAAACATTATCAGTGCACCTAGTTGATAAGATTGCCACTTGTCTCACTTCCTGCAGAAGAGTTCTGATTTGGGGAGTTCTGTCCTGTGGGGTGGGGGTCATGGAATGGTAAATCTGTTGATACTTTACAAAAATTACAAGAAAAAATATCTGCTTACCTTTCTCTAAAATGTCACAGATATCTTCGATACCACATTTAAGTAATTTTAATGTATAATGTAGTATAAACACATGTACAGCTTAGCATTCCAGTAGCATTTCAATGCTGTGGTGCTGCTTATGTGAATTTTTCAGAAGAAGTGACAACTGCCTTTGAACCCTTAATTGATTTAATTGCTTTGTTTTGCTGTGAAAGTCATGGCTATATTAGAAGCTGTTATGTATCAGTGTAAGTTTTCTGCAATAAAGAAGATCGAAAACAATTTGGTACCTTTCTGTCCTTTTTATAGCAGCTGCCAAGCTTCTGAAATCAACAGGACTAATTAACAGAATAAGATTGGCAGCAATACCTGGCAGAGTAAACTACAGATTGCTTTATGGCTGTAATATGTTTCGCAGGTGGAGACAAATTCCTCTGCAAAGTAAGTGAGAAGTTAAGCTTAAAAAAGTGGGTGATCATGCCCTTCCTTTGATTCCAAGGCAAAGAAATTAAACTTTTGTAAAGTAATTTATAAAGTATAAGCAAGTTTCTGGTACTTCCACAATACTTGAACCATAATGTAGAGAGAAAGGCAACCTAATAGTTGAGTTAAACTGTAGGAGAAGGTGGAGTTTTCCTTTAATGGATGCAAGCCCATAACATATATGTAATAAATAGTAAATCTATAAACAGTAAACTTTGTGTTCTATCTGATGACTTCATGAAAACTGGAAATATACAAACCAGCCCACTAATAGCAGAAGAGCAATAACAATCCACAAAATTCCTAAACTGTTGTCTCTCTAAATAATGTGAATTTTCTCTTTGTACTTCCCCCTAGGGAGCACATTTATACCCCCCCCCCCAGCAGTAATTGGTAAATGGAGGGTTTGCAACTCCTTGCAGAGGAAATATTCATGTTTGGACCCATCTAATTCAGTCTGAGACTCCTGCCTTAAAATATATTGCAAAGGTAGATTTACTTGCAGTTTTAGTTTGCGTCTCAGCCAGTATTGATTCTAAGAATATAATGAAGAAAAAATGTATTACACGAGGAGAAAAATTTTATATCCTTATACACCTATGGCATACAATGATACTGATTTTGCAATATGGAAATTAGTGAATGAGGTGTTATGGCTGATTTTAGACCAAGGAAAATTTATTTAAAAGTGCTGCATATTTTTTTTGCCACTCCTATTTCCTAATAAGACATTTGGTCTACAAAGTGCATGTAACTTTGTAATATTTTCACTTTTAAATGCAAAAGAAGATATAAGGAAAATACATTCAGAAATCCATTTGAAGATATAGTCATTTATATCACCTTTGCTAGTAGGTTATAAAATGCAATTGCAGCCAATTCCAAGAGGTAGCAGACTATAATTGTGAAAACAAACCAGATCTTAAAATGCTAAGAAATGTATATTAACATTATTTCTATTGATACTGTCTACTTTCTCAAAGTTGCTGTAATCAAGCCCTTCCCATTTACAGATAGCAAAACTGGTTTAATTACTTATGTTAAGGGAAAGCAGGACAACTGAGAAAAAGCTTCCTTCTAGAGAAAATTATGTAGTGAAGTCTTAGAGAAAACTGGGGAACTGAAATTCACAAAAACATGAGCTTGGTCTTTTTCTGTCTTGTTTCTCACATGGAAAACACTAAGGGTGACCATTTCCCTGTAAGTTTGTAACCTCCAGTTTTTTCTTGTTATCTTCTAGAAACTTGCAAAATAAAGTCATTCAGCAGTCTTTAAGTGAGATACAGATGTACGTAGCTAGCCTGTAGGGTTGCCAAGTCAGGAAATCAGAGTCTTTGTCAGGAAATCCAGCTATGCTGAGTACTTGGAAGATATCCTGAATCATTCTAAGAGCTCCAAATCCAAAACACGATATTGGCCAGTAGTAAGATGGAGGCACTGGAGGTAAAATGAAATAAGAAGTTTATGCAAACTAAAATTAATCACTTTTGTCAGTCTGTAACACTGACTTCTTCAGAAATAAATGTTAAAACAACAATCACTGTTTAAATTATTTTTGACAAGTCTCATAATCAGTAACAACCCAATGAAATTGTGCAGTGACTTGTCAAATGAGAACACAGATCAAGCATCATGAATTAATGAACAATAATCTTTTCATCTACCAATTGAACCTAGATAACTAGATCTTAAACAAATAAGCTAGTAGATCTTTCCTTACACAGGATTGTATATTGCTCATGAGTACAACATAAGTACAACACAAGTTCCTGACAGCCAGAAATTCAGAATATCTATCAGGAAATCTTGAAATCAGGGTCTCTGTCAGGAAATTCAGCTATGCTGTGTACTTAAAAGATATCTTAAATCATTCTAAGAGCTAAAAAATTTATGAGGTACATAGCTCTCAATATACCAGGGACAAATTTCATCACAACTGGGCAAATCCAGAAATAATCAGGACACTTTTAAAATATTAGTACTATTAACTTGTGACACTGACAGAATAAGATAATGTGAATTAATATACATTTTCTGGAGTAAAACAAGTCTATAATTCTAATTATTGCCATTATTTATGAAGTGTAATTTATTGTCTTTTCTCCAAAAGACACCAATTTTAGGAGGGCTCAAGACGGATAGAGCTCAAATTTGAGTCAAAATCAGGGACAGCTGAGAGGTACGCTGAAGTATGTTTCCTAAAATGTTTACTGTTTCACTTAAAATTTTTTATTTGCATTCAAATGCAGCATAAAAACAAACATTGCTGTAGCTTATGATTGTGTGTGTGTGTGTGTGTGTGTGTGTGTGTGTGTGTGTGTGTGTGTGTGTGTGTGTGTGTGTGTGTGTAAGAAATAATATTGGTGGATGGATACATAAACCTCCTGGGTAGAGAAAAAATATGACATAGAATGCATCTCAGAACATACAAAGCTTCTGGAGGCCATCTTTCCTGCCTGTATAAGTGGCTTTAATAGGGTAATCTGCAGTCAGTCCTACAAGTCTAAAAGTGATCCCACTCAGAGGTGGGCGCAGAGATCACGATGTGCACACAAGGACTCTCCAGCCTGTGTGCTGGGTGGGGACAGAGTGGTCACTGTTTTTTTCACTTTCCTCATAATCACACCTTACCGATGTGTATAGAGGGTTGCTATAGCTTGTCTCGGGCCAGTACACTAAGTAAGACGAACAGCAAGTTGGAAATTGGAATGAGTTACTGTGAGTGTTCTTTTTTCCATTTTCTTCACCGTTTAAATCAGATGTATACACACGTGGCTATAAAATAGGTTTAGGGAAAAAGAGGTACGCTGTATAAGTACAGCTGACAGCAATAGGTTGAAATATATTGTTGTGCTCTCTTTGTTCTTTCATTTTCATTATAGTTTGACTTCAAAGGGGTGCAGTGAAGATGTCTGTCTTTGGCGGTTAGGGCCAAGATAGCATGCTGCATAGATTTATGGTAGCAGCAACTTGAAATATGACTGACTGTTTGTCATTTCACTTCCATCCCAATTTAACACAAACGAGGTAGACAGAAAGTGACTACCTTTTGGGGAGGGGGGAGGGAGGGATAAATGCAGTCATCCCAGATATGATTTATGTGCCCTTACAAGAATTTTCTTCTCAATTTGTGGGTAACTGCTACTCAGTTTATTGGTAATTACTGTGGTGTCATCCTTCAACAATAAACCATGGAAATAACTTATTTCTTCCTTGAAAAAAACATTACTTTCTTAAATCAAAATTTTTGTTTAGGCTGTCATGAACCAAAGGATGTAGAAAAAACCCCTAAAATTCACCTTGGAACATTTAGAACCAAATAACATCTGATGGCCTTGTGGTGCCCAAACTCCCAGCTTAATTAAATTCTTTTGAGATACTTACTACAGTTTACTCTTGGTCAGTTAGGATGTGTTCAATGGATGTAGGAAAAAGCAGACAAGTAAGAGAATGTTTAGAAAAGGAAAACAGAAGTATTCTAGATAGTATGAGGAGGCAAGAATGGGAGGAAATAGGAAAACATCGGGGAGAATCCCAGGATGACAGTAGATAGCAGAGGTAGGAAGTGCTATGGAACACATCATCTATGGTTTCATATAGTCTAAGGCTGGCCATTTAGTAAGTGTGTATGGCATTTAAAAACTGGTGTTTCTGAGTGTGGCTTGTTAAAAGGGTGTGTCTGCCTGAGGAAAGCGGTTTGCTTTCTCTGCATCGGGTTTTGGCTTATTTGACAGGAAATGGAGGGATGAAATGGTGGTAACCCTACGAGCTTGTATAAAAGTTTTCTTTAAATATCCATTTGTGTTTAACTTTATTATCTTATATTCTTCCATATGCAGTTTTTCATTCATATGCATATTTAACATGTAACTGCACTGTCAGCTTATTAAGTAAAATATATTCATTTTAAGCACAAGTGGCTGGTCTTATATATATATATATATATATATATATATATATATATATCTATATGTGTGTGTGTGTGTGTGTGTGTGTGTGTGTGTGTGTGTGTGTGTGTGAGTGTGTGTATGTCAAACGTCTCAGCTGTGCATATTTTCACAGAATGGCCAGGTTTTTGACTTATATTTTTAATCTGTTCCTCATAAAATTTCTGGTTTTCTAGTAAATCTGATCTGAGAATGGAAGTAACTAAATAATGACATACATTTTAGTTTCAAACTTCAAATCTTTCAAAAATGTATGCTAAATCAAGCTCTGTTACTCTAGCAACTTTCTAAATTTATAAGAGCAATATTTAAAATATGTCCCTGTTGTCGGCCTTTGTCTCCCCATTTTGTCGGGCTTTGTCCAGATTTCTTGCTCTAAGAGGTTGAGAGGTATCAATCCAGACATAGTCCAAGTGAAAAACACAGCTTTATTAAATCCACATAAAACAGATAAGCACTTTCATCCCACAACACTAGAACTTCATCAGATGCAATAACATTGTAAAGTCCTCCTTATAAAGACATGTGGAAGGCATCATAATCATGAAATGAAAAAAGACACACACCCTTAAAGACATAACATTAAAATGCAGTAAAACAGTTGTATGTAATAAATATGCAATATAAAATAGTTTGTTCACTATTAAAATAGAATATAAATATGTAAAAATTTATAAATTACAGTATTAAATGTTTATCAAAAAAATAATAATTTTTAAAATATATAACACCATGTAATTTATCTGTCTAATGCTTTGAACTTTAAAAAGGAGCTGATTGAAATACTTTCATTTAATCCTGACCAGTTACCTGTACCAAAATGTAACTGCCAGTAAAGCTCTCTCTTTTCTAAGAGTATGGACCAGGTTCCACCTCTAAATATAATATAGTTGTGACACAGTGGGAGAAGAAATTCCTTTTTCCTTCAAGTTTCTATGGTTACATCAAACACTATACTCGATATTTGGATGATATCTTTATTTTATGGGATGGACATGAGTCATTAATTAATGAATTTAATACTTATATTAATTCCATCACAGAATTTCGCTTATTGAAGCGAAAGCGCTTGTCTGTTGTCTAATTTATACTATTAAAGAAGGTTTTTTACACTATATTGCATCGGATAGTAAATGCTGTGTCAGAGGATCGTATTCATTGTACCAGAGGGTCAGGACTTACTGTTTGCTTCGCTCTAAGCCAGGTGCTTTTTGATTAATTTACGACTTTTTTCTTTCTCTGGCTAAATGAGCGTTAATCCTGAAAGGTGACTGTTTCTTCGTTTCATTTAACTGTTATTTTTTATAGTCACCCAACGGAGCAAGCAGTATCTTTGCATTTGCATTGGACAGTCGGTGAAGTTCTCAATAACTTTACTCTGGACATTTACTTCTGCTACTATTATCATCTTTGTGTAAGTACGTGTGATGGCGAACATAGAGTTGGATTATGTTCCTCGTGGTGAACACCAAAGGAACGGACTTGTATATCAGTTAAACGGCCCATTGCATGACCGTTTTAAACAACATTTGAGCTGCACAGCTGTTTCGGCGTTTAGAGTCACTGACGCCAAGAGATGACGTGAATTTGAGGGAAGTGAATATGGAGCGGCTACATCAACTTTTGGACAACATGGAGCGGAGCTTTGGCAAATTAAAAAGACTGCAAGTCCAGCGGATGCATTTGCAGCATTGTTTAGATGTGAGCATTGTACCACGGGGGTTACGGATCTTCAATATGCCCAGTCAAGGGCGGGATTACCCGGAACTGTTATCGGCGTGGCAGAAACTAAATATAGGTTTCAGTCGACAGTATTTGGAACTATTAATCAACTTCTTTACTCCAGAGGAAGAACGGCTGATACAGGATATTAACTCTCTGCACCTAAATGTTTTTAAAGAGTTTCCTGAAGGTATAGTCTCTCCATTATTTGAGAATATACTAGACAGTGTATCAGCTTTGGAAAGGAAGCTGATACAACAAAAGAAGCATAAAATTAATAGGGATGTTAACGATTTCAAATTAGGTCATGTGTTCACTTGGCCTAGGTATAATCCTAGTAATAATCGTGCCAATGACATTAACACTATGTCTGGTGATTGTGTGAATACTGTGAATGGCATTGCTGTTAATGACAATAGAATGTCTGTAAATGTGAACAATAATACACCTGATGCTATATCTTATAACAAAAGCAATGTGGATATCAGACATACTATATTAGAACATGTTGTAGTAGAGAATATGAGTAAGGGAGAACCGAATAGGAATATGAATGTTAATGGTACTACTAGAATAATAGACAACAGCAGTGTCAGACACCAAAATAGTAGTACTAGGCTATGTGAGCATGAACTGGTAAACAATAAAAATGTATATAGTACAAATGACAATGCCTCTGTTGATAGCACTAATCAAAGGATCAAGCTGGGACCACCTGATACAGATAAAAATAAGGATATCAATGGTGTGAATAGCAGAAGTGGTGAACCGGAAATAACAATAGATGAAGTCTATGTTACTAAATCTATAACGTCAGGTGTAGTGGAAGTAGGCACTGATGTGCAAGAAGCCTACCATAGAGCTACTGAAGCAAAGGGAATTCGTCTCATTGATAGTAATGAAAATAGAAGTAGTGAGACTCATATGGATGATTCGAATGACGTAATACATATTATGCATCCTAGTATGCAGGAAGATAGTAATTTATATCCTGTGGTGAAAGTAGTTAAAAACAAATCATTTACTAAGGATGCTGATGATAATAATGTAGTTGTGAGACGGAAAGTTCAAAGTAGTAAAATAATGGCACATCAAGATACAGATTTAAATGTTTCTTTTCCACTCCCTGTGAGGATGGAGAAAGGCCCCAGACGCACGCGCTCCATGAGTCGCGGGCGGCAGAAAAGGAAGTACTCCGAGGACTTCCCACAGAATCAAACATTAAAGAAAATGTGGAAGAAATGAGTAGCTCGGTGTATAACCTCTCTCATAGAGTATTAACGGAGAGTGATATTAATTTATTAAGCAAAGGTATGAACTTTATACCTAAGAGTAGAAGCACTATTACTGAAACAGTAACAGATCTGAAAATGTTCTGTAGGAATGTCATGCTGAAGTTGATATTCAAGAATGATACTAGTACACAACATGTAGACAGGAAGTTTATTTTTAAAAAGTTAAGTGACTTTATCCCTGTCAATCATCCAGTCATAGAGGCATACCAACGCCTGACTGAAGAAGAATTACATAAATATTATAATGAAAAAGGTAGTAGACATCATTTCAGAGATAATCTTACCCATGATGAAAGAACGAGTTTAAAGGAGTTACAGAATGACAATACTATAGTAGTTAGACCTGCTGATAAAGGAGGACGAGTGGTAGTGATGGACATTGATCATTACCATATAGCTATGAAGCATATGTTGGATGATAGTTTTTATCAGGTTATTTCTCCAGTTACCATAGAAATCATTATTGTATCAATCAGGAACGTCCTACAAGGACTATTTAAGGATAAGCTTATAGATGAAGATTTATATGGATACTTGTATATCCGAAACCCCTGATACCCATTATGCATGGACTCCCGAAAATTCATAAAGATCTGAAAGACCCTCCTATGAGACCGATAGTCTCAGGACGTGGATGGATCACAGAGCATTTATCAGTATACATTGAAAAGAATCTAAGACCGATATTAAATGAGAATAGATCAGTTCTTAGAGATTCTAAACAGTTTTTACTCTATCTTTATGACTGTATTGTTGGACAAAATGAAATAGTCATGTTTATTTGTTACTCTTGACATCCAGTCATTGTTCACAGTTATACCGAATGTTGTTGGGCTTGAGTACATCTACCAGTATTTAAATCAGCACAGTAAATATGACCTAATAAAGATAGATTTAATTCTAAAATTCCTAGAATTAGTACTACACAATAATATCTTCATGTTTGATGACGTTACTTATAAGCAGGTTGATGGTGTTGCAATGGGCACACCATGCGCCAATAGTTACGCAAACATGTTTTTGGCCTGGTGGGAAGAGAATGTACTATGCAAGACAGACCTATATGAAAAATATGTAGTACTTTTCAGACGTTTTGTAGATGATGTCTTTATTTTATGGAAAGGGACAGTTGAGCAGCTTGAGTCGTTTTTTGTGAAGATTAATGCCCTAACTGATTTCCTTAAGTTTACCATGAATTATTCAACGGAGAAAGTTGAATTTCTGGATCTCTTCATTGAAAAACTACCGAATGGAATAGTGAATACTGGTATATTTAGAAAGAATTGCTATAGCAATTCTTTATTGATGAGATCAAGTATGCACCCGTCATTTGTTTTTAAGAACATTGTGAGAGGACAGGGAATAAGAGCATCTAGACTCAATCCCACTAATGAAGGTTTTGATGATGAATTAAATAGCCTGAGGAATAGATTATTAGAGAGAGGCTATGATACCCAAGAGGTAGATAGTAATTTGAAAGATCTACCTGAATTAAGATGTACTAGTGCTCTACCCTATTATGGACCCCAAGCAACTTATGATGGAAAGGGTGAGAGAATATATAATACCAACAATGTGAAATTTACAACCTCTTATACATCAGATTGTTACATGATCAGGAATATTGTAAGTAAATTTTGGACGGTCTTCCAAATAGATGAGGACATCAAGAACATTGTAGGTGATATACCTAAATTCCAGTATAGGAATAAAAAGAACCTTAAGAGAATGTTATGTTATACTAACACGAGTAATAATAATAGCAAGTCAGGTAACACCATACCGTGTGGTAGATGTAATTTTTGTATGTACATAGATAGGAGTTCAAGCTTTATACATCCTGATACAGGAAAGAATTTTGAGACAACAACTGTAGCGGATTGCATGACTTCAAATATAGTATATCTTGCGGTATGTCAAGAGTGTGCTAGCTTCTATGTAGGGAAAACTAACCGCAAGTTCAGGGACCGCATTAGAGAACATATTTACAACATAAGGAAAGGGTCCTTAAATAATGCATTAGCTAAGCATGTGAGTGATAATGATCCATCACATCATTTTTTGTTTAGGGTATTAGAAGTTATACCTACAAATACTAGAGGAGGTGACATTAATAATCACACTGAGGATAGGGAAAACGACTGGATCATACGCCTAAGGGCAGACCATGGACTTGGTTTGAATGAGAGAGTATCCATCAAACCAAGACTAAGGAAGAGAAGGAAAATCAGATAGGATGGGTGATTACAACAATGAAATATTTATACTTTTATATATTTAGAAATATTAGTTAATATGTATCCACATATATATGTCCTTTAGGTGTTCCAAATACAAATACACTATCATTCTTAAACATGTAATGACTAATGTTATAGATTTTAAGTATTTGATTGTTAACATGTGAGATTCTTTTTATGTGTATGTTTTGCATGTATGTATTGTTATGTATGTCTGAACCATATGAATTTCAGGTATCTATGAAATATTTACACCTTCACATGTTCAGAAATATTAGTTAATACATAACCATATGCATGTTTTTTTAGGACTATTTAAACACACCATTTTTCTTAGACAAACAATTATCATTGTTTTTATAGATTTTAAGTATTTGACAGTTTAAATGTGTAACTTCTGTATATGTATGTCTGTACAGATGTCTTTTGTAAGTGTATTCCTGTATGTATGTATTTCAAAGTATGAATTCTAGTTAGACATATACATTTATGCATTGAGACATATATATATATATATATATATATATATATATACACCAACTAGTTGTCATTAGTGATGCAATGTGGCACCCTTATAACACAACATAAACATAAACATAAACATCATATCTATTTATTTGTTATTTATTTTCCTTTTATATACATAGTTTTTAATATTTAATATTCAATATACTACATCAATTCATATATATAGATATACATATATATATATTTTTTATACTTTCATGTTTATGAATTGTGTGAATACAATTCCTATTTTCATGTGAACGTAGATGCTTTTTAGTGGAAGTTTAATGTATCTGCAGGCATTTCCCTTTTAAATGTGGTGGGAATTGGTTAATTGATGGCAGGGTCTGCTTGTATATAAATGAAAGAATTTTTATGCTACTTTGTATAGACCTGAGGAAGCTTATTGAAGCGAAAGCGCTTGTCTGTTGTCTAATTTATACTATTAAAGAAGGTTTTTTACACTATATTGCATCGGATAGTAAATGCTGTGTCAGAGGATCGTATTCATTGTACCAGAGGGTCAGGACTTACTGTTTGCTTCGCTCTAAGCCAGGTGCTTTTTGATTAATTTACGACTTTTTTCTTTCTCTGGCTAAATGAGCGTTAATCCTGAAAGGTGACTGTTTCTTCGTTTCACAGAATTTTTAAAGTTTACTTATACACATCATTTAGATGAAATTTCCTTCTGTGACATTTTCCTTGTTAAGGATTATCAAAATAAAAAAAATAAATCAAAAATCTTCAGAAAAGAGACTTACTCAAATTCTTTAGTTCACTATTCAAGTTCTCATCCACTGAAATAGAAGAAGGCTATAGTGAAGGGACAATTTGTGCATGCTGCATGGATGGTGTCTATTATGGAAGATTTTTTGTCTGAATGTGATACACTCAAGTATATGTTTCTGAAAAGAGGATATCCTGTTAGTTTTGTCATGGAAATTTTACTTGAAGTTGTTAATAAAAGAGAAAGGGCTTTCTATCTACCTTTGTTAGGAGATGATTTAGGACATCAGAGCTCTAAAACCAATAATGACATAACCATTCAAGCCACTACTTCAGGTATTAGTGACCACCGGACTTCCTTAATAACTGTTTTTTCATCCGACAGCATTGCAATAAAACAAATACTGAATAAGAATTGGTCCATCCTAAGACAAGATAAAGCTATTAGACCCTTCATTGATATGGTTCCAACCATAGTTTATAAGAAAGCTAGGAACCTAAAAAATGTATTTGAAACAAAACAAAGTGGACTTAAGCACAAACTTGGATATATGAATAAATGTGGTATGTGCCACTTTTGCAAATACATTAAGGAAGGGGACACTTTTACCATCAATAATATTAATTTCAAAATTCATCATAGATGTAACTGCAACTCTGAAAGAGTGGTTTATTGTGCTGTCTGTAACCAATGTTGTTTTTATATTGGTAAAACTGACATGAAACTAAAACAATGCATTTATGAGCACCTCTATGAGATCAAAACAAAATAAGTTAACCAATGCTTTGAGCAAACACATATTGGACAATGAAGAACATATGTTTATTTTTTTTTTTTGTAATACACAGTATAAGGACAGACATTAGAGGTGGAACCTGGTCCATACTTTTAGAAAAAGAGAGAGCTTTACTGGCAGTTACACTTTTGGTGCAGGTAACTGTCCAGGATTAAATGAAAATATTTCAATCAGCTCCCTTTTAAAGTTCAAAGCATTAGACAGATAAATTACATGGTATTATATATATTAAAAATTATTATTTTTTGATAACACTTTTTAATACTGTAATTTATACATTTTTTACATATTTATATTCCATTTTAATAGTGAACAAACTATTTTATATAGCATATTTATTACATATAACTGTTTTATTGCATTTTAATATTATGTTTTTAAGGGGGTGTGTCTTCTTTCATTTCATGATTATGATGCCTTTCAAATTTCTTTATAAGGGGGACTTTACAATTTTATTGTATCTGATGAAGTGCTAGTGTTCTGGGACAAAGCGCTTATCTGTTTTATGTGGATTTAATAAAGCTGTGTTGTGCACTTGGACTACTTCTGGATCAATTTTTTGGCTTGAATAAGCATTCTGCTACTTCAGTGAGGATTTTAGCTGCCCTGTTTTGTACTTGGACTACTCCTGGATCAATTTTTTTGGCTTGTATATGCATTATCCAACTTCAGTGGGGATTTTAGCTACCCTGTTTGGCTTTATGTCTTTTGATTTTGAGCTAGTTTTTTCTCTGTATTTTTTGTTTTTTTTCCAGGTTGAGAGGTATGGTGTGTGCACATATAAATATATATATATATATATATATATATATATATATATATATATATATATATATATGGATCTACTTTCATTAACTGAAAACTCATTTCACTGAATTTCAGTTCACCCTCACCAAATTGCTGAAAGCTCAAGTCACTGAAAACTCATTTCAATGAATCATATTTCACTGAATTAAGTACTTTTGGACAAATAAAATGTATATGTAACAGAGCTTGATTTAACTGTAGTGTGATCCTGGAGTTAGTATATATAGTTAGGGAGGGTGTTGGGGGCAAAACCCTCACATTGCGGGGTGTGGGGGCATAGCCCCCCCTACCTAGTTTGCTTTTATATTTATGAATCTCATTTCACTGAAAGCTAACAATATAAAACCAAATGTAGGTGGGGGTCTACCGCCCCCACACCCCCCTAACTATATATACTAACTCCAGGATTGCACTACAGTGGGGAAAAGGGCATATGCGTTTTATTTGACCAACAGTACTTACATTCAGTGAAATGTGATTCAGTGAAATGAGTTTTCAGTGATTTGAACTTTCAGCAATTTGGTGTGATTGATTTGAAATTCAGTGAAATGTGTTTTCAGTGAATGAGAGTAGACCCATATATATGTAAATATATATATATATATATATATATATATATATATATATATATATATATAAATATATCAATATAGATAAATACATAATTTATGAGCTGAGATTATCATTTACCTTTGGATACACAGAAAGGATCCTTGTCTCCCCTTAGCCCAGATCACTGGTAGCTACAATGAAATATATTAATGTGTGTTTTTTATATTTTGGCTTAATGTAAGAACAAAAAAAAAGAAAGAAAAATAAAAAATGCCAACTAATGTCAACTGCCAAGTGCGTTATTATGCAGATATTAGTTATTTTAATTTGAAAGTGCTTTCCTTTATTCCATGGATTTGATTCTAATGTTATGTATTAACTTAAAAGCAGCAAGTAATTAGATGTCTCTGGCCATTTCCAGAGTGATGGCAGTAGTACCATGCCAGGAAGAAAGCTGTGGGAAAATGGAGAATTTTACCAGCCTCCCTGGATTTGAGTGTGTGTGTGTGTGTGTGTGTGTGTGTGTGTGTGTGTGTGTGTGTGTGTGTGTGTGTGTGTGTGTGTGTGTGTCTGTTTCTTTATGCAAAGAAGGGGAGGGGAAAGAATTCTCACTAATGAATCCACTTAAGGATGCATTTTACATTAAGATTACCATTAAGATCAAATACTGATTTGAGAGAATGAAATCTTTTGTAACTGAAAGATGGAGCGGGACCTAGTGCCTTGCCTATCTCTTGACAACTGGAGATAATATCTCAGTTCCTAGAAACTATCTCCTGAATAGATTCTGCATCAACTGAAATTGGAAGAGGAAAATGCAGGCTGTCATTGGAAGATGGAACTGATTTTGGACAAAAGTCTTTTGACAAAATAGGCAGGTATTTGTTGTGTCTATTCACTGCAATGTCCTCCAACATGGTGCCCACTAAATGTGCTGGGTAGTGTTTGTCTGTGAATAACTGTTTAAGAAAGAGGCTTTCTTTTGTGAAACATTCATCTTCACTAGCAATGCAACTAAGGCATATGAATTGCCCCTTGAGTATGTTCTGTTTCATAAAAAAGGGGTGTTGGCTGCCAAAATCCAAATAGTTATTGCGTAAGGTACTT
Source organism: Protopterus annectens (assembly GCF_019279795.1). NCBI lineage: Eukaryota > Metazoa > Chordata > Ceratodontiformes > Protopteridae > Protopterus > Protopterus annectens. The sequence goes on from NC_056746.1 coordinate 552,928,102, forward strand.
TTTCTGTAGATGGTTGAAGAAAACTTGTTAGTGTGGGGGGGTCAATGGAGAGGGACACATCTAAGAAGTGGACAGTTTCTCCCTTACCTGAAAGGGTAAAGTCTAAAAAATCAATACTGTTGTTAACTTTGTGGGTGGGAGATTAGCTTCCCAAGCACACTAATCCCCCCTCATAGAGTCCAAGTTCTGTTAGCTCTTTTGAAATTAGTGTTGGAAAACAATTTCTTTTCTTTCAATGATACCATCTACCAGCAAGTACAGGGAGTAGCTATGGGCGCAAAGATGGACCTATCCTATGCCAACCTAGTTTTGAGCTCCTAGGAAGCAGATATGCTTACCAAACCAGATAGTTTTGAATATGTCTCTCTATATAAACGTTATATAGATGACATCATTTTCCTTTGGACAGGGCCCCCAGGTGAGCTTCATGCATTCTTAGACAATGTTAACAGCAGTATTAATTTTTTACACTTTACACTTTCAGGTAAGGGAGAAACTGTCTACTTCTTAGATATGACCCTCTTCACTGACCCCCACACTAAGAAGTTTTCTTCGACCGTCCACAGAACAAGTACCTTCCACAATAACTATTTGGATTTTGGCAGCCAACACCTCTTGTTTATGAAAAAGAACATAGTCAATGGGCAATTCATACGCCTTGGCCACATTGTTAGTGAAGATGAAAGTTTTGCAAAAGAAAGCCTCTTTCTTAAACAGTTATTCACAGACAAACACTACCCAGCATACTTAGTGGACACCATGTTGGAGGAAGTGCAGTGAATAGACACAACAAATTTGTCAAAAGGCTTTTGCCCAAAATCAGTTCCATCTTCCAATGACAGCCTGCATTTTCCTCTTCCATTTTCAGTTGATGCAGAATCTATTCGGGAGATAGTCTCTAGGAACTGAGATATTATCTCCAGTTGCCAAGAGATAGGCAAGGCACTAGGTCCCGCTCCATCTTTCAGTTACAAATGATTCCAGTCTCTCAAATCAATATTTGATCTAGCTGGTCAGAGAAATTTAACCACACCTTCCCCTTCAGTTGGTATGTTTTGTTGTGGGAAATGTGTTTGCTGCCAGTACATTGCAAGTGGGGACTATTTCACCTTACACACTCCTAGACAAGAAATTAATTTTTCAGACACATTTGATTGTAAATCAACTTGCATAGTATACCTTGCTGTTTGCAGTCACTGTGTGGTGTTCTATGTTGGCAAAACTATTAGGAAGCTCAGTGATTGAATCAAGGAGCATTACCAGGCCATAAGAAAAGGTGATGAAAAGAATGCTCTAGCTAAACACAAACTAACCAACCCTTCCTGCCCCACTTTTAAATTTCTAGTATTAGACCGTGTTTCCTTGATCTACGGAGATGGGAACTCCAAGCTACAAGTTAAGGAGCTTAGATGGCGGGTTAAACTGCAAGCTGACATGCCCCCTGGGCTTAATGGTAATCTTAATGTACAATGCATCCTTAAGTGGATTCATTAGTGAGAATTCTTTCCCCTCCCCTTCTTTGCATGAAGAATTAATTATGCAGCAGTGTTTATTTAAACAGTGTACAGCTGATAACCTTTGCATTACTGAAAAAGTTCGACTGTTAAATAACTGTAAAATGAACCTAACAATAAACGAAAGCACTCAAATACAAGTGCTCCATTTTATTTCAAATTTATTTCAAGTTTTCTTATACTGTTGTCTTGGTGGACATTTTTTACTGCTGGACTAAAAGATTTCAATTGCTGGATTAAAAGATTTCAAAGCTACTAGATGAAGAGAAGTGATTTTTCTTTCATGTCCAAAAAGTTTTATGGATTTATAAGTGTTTGGACAGCTTTTTGACAGTTTACAGTTCTTTTATATTTATTACACGGTTTGTAATAATTCTTATTAGCACTCATAATGAGACACACTTAAGTTGCTTGAAGCTTTTAAAACTTCCCTTAACACTTGTAGCCTAGGCAAACCTCTGTGCAAAAGCCAATAATATTTTGTGCTGCTTCTTTGGAAAATATAACTAAAGTTATTGCCACCATCATGGAATGCATGGTTCGTTTTCATTATGCCCTAAAGCTTCATCTGTGGCACTTCATTATTATAGCTGATAATTTCTGATTTATTATCCCAACCATTGATGGAAAATTGCACTGGGCCAAAAAAGATTTATTACACACATGCAGCCCACATCACTAACAAAAATCAGATTAGAAAGCAATATCTTTTTCTGCTGGATTAAAATGTGACTGCACATGGGACAAAGCTAACCCCTATCTATTTTGCAAAGGCCTATTATAGAAGGCCTACAGATTATATGTCATAAAACACCATCTGTGCTGCCATTAAATAAATGACTTTTGTTAGAGAGGTGGCTGATAGAGGTGACCTCCCACTCTATTACTTATAACTGGAGTGTGGAATAACAGGTATCCATTCATTGCTGGTTCAAAATCCATTATCCATCTGAGCTCATGATTGAAAGAAATATGCCACACATAACAACAGCACCAGCTTCTAGAGATAGCAGACGAACAGAGTTGGCAATGCTACACTAAAACACAGGTCATCAGAGCTAAAATGATTTTATAAGAGAAAAGATTTATGTGGTCCTACATGTAGATTTTCTTTAAAAGGCTCAGCCACATTTGCATTCTTAACTATTTAGTTACAGGTAATTTTTTTTATGCATTTTGAGTTTTTACTCCTTGAGTTCCTTTTTTTATTATTCCATGTTGCCTGTTTGTTTTAGATATAACAAGTGGAAGGTTAAACGAATTGTTGACATGGTTAATCATACTCACACCCACCAAAGGAATTTATGGACATGTGCACAACAGGATTCTTACTGACTGTTAGTAAGCACTGACAAACAACATACAGCCAGTTCAGTTACAAGTTGCACTTTGTTATGTAGCAAAACTGCCCAAACTATTCTGTATGCAAACAGACAAGAAAAACATAAGCAGCAACATATGAGTTACTTTTACCTTTGCCTTCTTTCCCTTAATAATCAAAACATTAGTAATTTTCCATAATAAGAAGGAAGCAGATCTTGTTCTTTCAGTAATCTACATAAAATACCCATTTGTCATTCACTTAAAGTAAGAATTTTAAGGGACAGCAATGTAATCCCATTGTCATCTATGGTAATGGTTTCACTTCATAATATCGAATTGCTGAAATCTCGAATTTCAGCATTTCGAGACCATGAAGCTGAAACTGCAGAATGCCGAAAGTGTATAAGAACGAATTTGATATCTCAAATCTGTGGTTATGCATTTCCGGTACATTATGTGAAGTGTTTGGCTGGTATGGTGTCTGGAGTTGAAGGTGGGTGAATGTATGTGTGTGTTTTTGTAAGTTGTATGTGTGGGTAAGGGTAGGGAGGTGTAAGTATGTGTGAGTGTTGGAATTGTTGGTGTGTGTGTGTGTGTGTGTGTGTGTGTGTGTGTGTGTGTGTGTGTGTGTGTGTGTGTGTGTGTGTGTGTGTGTGTGTGTGTGTGAGCGAGTGTAGAATGCCGTGGTGTGATTGTTTTTATTTTTTTGTTATGTATGATCTCAGAGTTGGTATATATAAGTGGGGGGGTGGGGGGTGCAGGAGGGCTTGCCCCCATGCTTACATGTAGTGTAGGGTTGTGTGGTTTGTGTGCTGTGGGTAGAATGGTGTGTGTGTTATGTGGTGTATGGTGTATGTATGTTCGTGATTGTGTGAGTCGTGATTGTGGGTTTCGGGATTGTGAGTGGTTCGGCTTTATAGTTTCGAAATACTGAAATTTGAGATTTCAGTATTTTGAGATTATGAAGTAGAACCATGGTAATAAATTCAAATAATAGGGTTTGATTCCCACAGTTTCCAGACATACACAATATGTGAGCCTGAAAGTGACTGTAAACTCATTCATTTTTTCCCCTTGACACCCCAAAAGGGAGGCTTGCTAATAGATCTCAACTGGTTATGAAATTATTTTAAAATCATACACAAGCTGAATCTAAACAGTAACAAAGATAGCTAACATAATCTTCTTTAGTTGATACAATGGTACTGTCTCCTTTTTCCAGTTGTTATCCTGAAGACATTAAATACTTTTTTAGAAGAAGAATTGTACCATTTACCTTACAAAATATTGTTTATTAAATTGCTAAGAGAAGTTATTATTTCATTGTTTTTTTGTAATTTGTTTACCTATATCACCCTCCCCATACCTATATAAATGATTTTAATTTTAAAAAAGACAAATAAAGAAATGTATGAACAGAACAGTTTTCTATTTTCTGTTGAAAAAAATGGATAAAGTCCTATGTCACAGAGCGTCCAGTACACTCTGTCTCATTGCACATTTCATTACACATCACTACCTGATGGATTTCCAGACTGTAAAACAACAAACAGATTTTGGTGTGGGTACAACCATCTTGGCATTCTTACCCTGTATATTTCCAGATCTACCAGAGATGCTGTAGCTATAAGTAAACTGCGACCTAATTTCCCCTTGTAATTTAACAGCAATGGCTTTCTGTCTTCTCCATGTCTTCCTAAGTTGTCTTACACTTTTTGCTTCTAGCATCTCCATAGCAAGGTTGTTTCTTGAAACGAAATGCCTCCTCACATTATATGTAAGTTAATCTGATTTCTTTTGGCCTCCTGAACTTTTTGATTTCTGTTGTGTCTTTTCACTATGGAATACACTGTCATTACAATATTTGGATGCCCTCTTCTGAATTGATCCATGTCAATTTTGCAAAAAACAGATTCACGGCAGAAAGTTTCATTTGAAAAAACATGTCAGTCAACCCATATTTTTCTTAGACACTGCTATTTATAGTTTGTTGCAGGGTCATTAAAACATGCAATAAAAATTATTCTAAAATTTACAATTCAGCAGACCTGCAAGTGGCTTGTTTTACAATTTCTAGAAGGTACTAAAAAGAAAATTATAAGAACCAATGTGTAAATGGAATTCTATCATATACTAAACATCTTAACATCGATACAGTAAAGCTGGAATTACCAAATATTTTTGATAGCAAGAAATTTCTGAGTGGGAGAACCTCTGATCTGATCTCTGAGGGGAATCTCACGTCCAGCTACCTAAATAAAACCTACTTCAAGAACATAGTATGACATCATGTACTGTATCTACTTGGGGTCTACTATATCAGGAAGCTTCATCAGAATAGGTTCTGCAAATCTTGTTTCATTGGATTTTACTTTACATTTCCACTCTGCTACTTACTGAAACAATGAGTGTCATTGTGATGCTGTTGTTTGATGAAGGATGGCTTCTTGGGAGTCAAAGAATACTCTAAGGTGCAGTGATGATTTTATTTATTTTATAATTGTTGACCGGGTTTGTCCGACTGGGCTACAATTGCTTGTTTTCAGCAGCGGCCCGAGGAGAAAAGCTCCAACAGAAAAATAGAAATTTTGCATATTGAATACATATAGAATACAGTCATCAGTACCACACATTACTGTATTACATTGTCATACATTACACTGTGGCAAGTGAAATACATATAGAAATGCATTCATCAGAGGGATACAGTCATAATTACATATTATTTACATAATAGTGCAATAGTTACATAACTGAAATAATTTACTAGTTATGTTTGTACAGTGATGTAGCAAGAGGAGAAGATAAAGTAGTAAGTTTGTTTATTGAAAGGAAGGCAGAGAGAAGAGAAGTATAAGGTTATAGGGGAGTGTTTACGGGGGATAATTACATTGGCAGGTCCATTTTTTATGCAGGTATTTTTTTGTAGCGGTTTTGAATTGATTGGGATGTTCAAAGAATCTTATATCTAGTGATAGGCTATTCCAGGCCTTGGAAGGGTTAAAGCTATAGACTAAGTGACCCATTTTGGTCCTTGATTTGTAGATTTTTAGTAGGCCTTGTTCAGAACTACTGAGTAATCTAGTGGGTAGGTAATGAGAGATTAGAGATTAGATAGCCGGACAGAAAGAGGGTTTGTAAAGAATGGAGTGAATAATCTGAAACTGATTATACTGAAGCAGGTTAGGTAAGTCTAGCCAATTTAGTTCTTTTAGTGAGAGACAGTGATGGGACTTGTAAGAATTTTGGGAATCAAATCTGGCAATCCTGTTATAAGTTGTTTCTAACTTGTTTAGTAGTCCACTGTTGAGGCTGGTGAGAATTAGACTCCTACAATATATACTCTGGGTTATTATTGAGTGATGCAAGGTCATTTCTGCTCGGTTACTATTTACAGACATTATGGAAGAGATAGGAAATTTGTCCTTCTATTACTACTGCCAAGACATTATTGTCGCATTAAGCACATGCTGTTTCTGGGCTTAAGAATAATGATTCTAAGATACAGTGATGAAGTGTGAGCATTTTTCTCTACAATATATATTCTGTGCTTTTACATGTAGCACAGGGTCAGTGGCTACTTGATTATTAATTATAGACATGTTGGAAGGGATATACGGCACATTATGAAACACTGTCATTCAAAGACCAAACAAACTCTGTCAGAAATTACATCTAAGCACCATTTTTGGGAAAAAGCTTCATTTTTTGGGAAAAGCTTTGGCCTACACCTTCCATGAAGGAGGTTTGTCCCATTTATCTTACACATATTATTCTTGCATACGCATAACCACAGCTTAGACATAAGAATAACACCCCTTTCTTTTGAAAAGTTGGCCTTGGAATTTTTCATTTGGAATTCTGGGACACAACAGTGAGATTGTTTATCTGAGAAAAGTATTCCAAAAGCTTTCTGAATTTGTTGAGAATAACATACTTAACTGTGGTATCAGTGGACTACATGTTGGAGTTAGTCTGTTGATAAAAGACAGGGCAGTCTAAGATTATGTTATTGGGAGGGCCCATTAGGCATAAGTGATTCCTTTAGGGGTGACCTGGTAGCACTGGTTGGTTATAAAAGTTATAATACCCTGTAATACTGAACTGCTAGCAGCATCCTGAGGTCAGGTGTTGCAGATGGTTTACTATTAAAATCTTGCAGGTCCAATTATCGAGTGTTAGTACTACTGCAACCTTTGCTCAAAAGTTGGCATACTGAATACTGACATGCACAAACGTAACACTGAATGCTAAAACTCACTACTGCTCCAGACCTGGGAACAAGAGCTAACATGGGTCGGGAAAGGGAGTAGGTGTGGACAATTGGTAATGCACGTATTTGACATTCCAACTATCGACATGTGGGCTTTGCACAACTGGAGTCTTCCTTTGGAGTGGCAAGTTTTTCATGGTAAACCATTGCAGACAGAAGGCCCTATAGCTTTTGGTAGATCCATTATGCCACTGTAATTCCCACCCTGAAGGACATTGACACATTTGGGAAATGAATTATCTGTCAAGTTTATTTATTTTTTATTAATTTCTTTTTCAGGTCTAATGTTTGTTATCGGCAGTGTTTTATCCTATTTATAATGTTAAATAATTCTTCCACTCAGTCCATTTTCTATTAGAAAAATAATTTTAAGTATTGATTTAGATGTTTATTTTTTCTAAAAAATGTATTGATTAGAGTTATTTCTATACTGAAATGAGAATGCTGGTTCTTTGCCACTTTCTTCAACTTTGAGGGAAAATGGTAGAGAGGAACAACCAGAAATAAATCATTGCATATAAATCCAACAATGATCATGACATAGTGTTAGAAAGGCCTAAAGGATCACAGTTTGGCTATGGATACAGAGAAAAGAAGAAGACCCCATACTGTTTGGCTAAAATACACTTTGGCATAGCAGAATCTAAAAACTGAAAGTGAGAGGGAAGGGAGTTACACAGTAAAATTTTGCTGTCTGAAAGTGATGCACATTCTCCCCGTCTCATAATTTTTAAGTTGTTATTGTTGTGTCTTTCGGCTTTTCTCAGTTAGGGGTTGCCACAGTGGAACTCCGGTCCGCTAATGATTGGCAACTGATTTTTACGTGTCGAGTTGCAAACCCTGACGCACAACCTTCAACGAAGGTATGCCCATTCACGCATGTCCCCATGCAGAAGACGCTCTAGCTGAGAATCGAACAGGACAACATCTTACTGTGAGGCGACAACGCTACCGCAGCACCACCACCGCGGATCACATTTATAAAGTCCTTGTTCTTTCAATTTTCATTTTATATGATTAAGGTATTGTCATTCACAAATGCTAGTATCCCTTTTTGTTTTTTATTCTGTTTTATTACTCAGTACTCAGGTTAACAGTAAGATGCATTCACACGATCTGAGTATCTGAGACTATCTAGTAAAGTTGCTCATGTAGTTTTATTGTTTAATAAATTTCTTGCTCAGTTATTTTCTCATTTTGTCTAGGGAGGTTTTGTGGAATGGTTGAATGTTTTAGAAGCTGAGCTAGTTTGAATGCCATGATTTGGCATCTTTAAGTTTTATGAATTAAATGATTTGCTGTCAATCAAGTTATTTACCTTACTGTTCTTCTGTACTAAGCTAGTATGGACGTAGCTGTAGACATGCCTACTACCTGTGATGTTTGTTTTATTAACCATGAATACCCTGATATGAGACTGTTGAGCAAAGCCTATCTGCCTGGTTATTGTTTTTAGTATAGAATAAAGAAGTTAAAACTTTAAATAAGTTTTTTGATATTTTGGGACTAATTTACATTTCATTTGACTTGCTTAAACAATTAATGGGATAATTCCATACTGCACTGGCAAGAACCTATAGATTGATATAGATTGATTCGATGGGAAAATCTGGCCAGATCCTGTGAGCTGCATTTAAGTACTGCATGAGCAACAACTTGTGGTTTCATTCAATGCAAGGATCACGCCAGTCTGTGAGAGGTAAATTTAAGGAAAGTTTTTGGCAAATTGCTTTCTGAGATTATTTGCCTCACTCATTACTAATCTCTTGCTGGACTCTGCAAATTACAGTAAGAAAAACTTTTAGCATACTCATATGTAATTTTGAAACGTGTAGCATGATGCAAGTTTAAGAAGCTGCGATTTGATTGAAGCAAGTTTTTTGTTTTATTGGACGGGCAATATGTTATGGAAATATATTAGCTGACTTGGTCTATCGGCTGGAAATGGTTACTTTAATTTTCGTTTTTTTGTCTATATTTTACCTTGAGGTATTTTACTCAAGCCACATTTGAAAGTATACCGTTTTACTGGTTAGCACTCATTTAACTGGTTGGTGTGAGCTATAAAGAAGTATTTTAAAGCAGTCTGATACATTGACTTAGACATGATTGGAAATAATTTAAGAGATATTTTACAATATTCCATGAGTCAGAGATTTTGTAATTTTTTTGCCAGCCACCAATATTTTTGTTGAGCTGTTGGACAGGATTTTCTATAGAGGCTTTTCAAAGCATATTTATATTGATTCAGTAAGGGCAAGCAATTTAGGTAAAATAGGTTACATGCGGAGGGTTTTTTTGCCTATTTGCTTTGTTCCTAGAGCCATTAACATGCTTTTTGTGTACTAGTGTTTTAAGGTCAAGCAAATAAATATCTCATTGTGCCATCTACACACTGATGGATTAATGGAACAATTAAACTGAACATGTGGGTGAATGTTCATGTGAAAAATAAAATACTGAGGAGGATACCATAATGGCTGTCTGAATTAAGAGGTTTGCCACAAGACTCAACAGCTTCAGTTCTTTTGATTTATTATATGGCAGGCAATAATGTGGATTGCTGGATATTGTCAGAGAAATTTGGGAGGAAGATGAACCCCATTTAAAAGTGCCATAGAGAACTACAGCAACTTACAAGATAGGATGTAAGTGGTAATGCCTATAGTCCAGGAACACAGGGAAAGCAGTCTGCAACAGAAATGCGAGGGCCAGGAAACTTAAAGCTGGACACGAGAATTTAATGTTGGTCCCTTAAGTAGAAAATGAATTTTTGGGCTAAGCAGCAGGATCTGTTTGAAGTAATTGAAAAATCGAATGAGGTTAGCAACAGAGTTAGGCAGATTTAGAAGAGAAGACAAGAATAGATATGCTGTATCAGTGCTCTGAAAATACAAATCACAGTAGTTAGTTTAGGAGCAGAGCGGAGTAACTCTGCTGAAGTAAGAAAACTGACTTCCATGCTTGCAGTACAGGTAAATGATGCACTAATTAAGATGCAGAAAGAAGGAATAAAAACACTTCTGCTAAGGAACAAGGAAGTGTTTTCATAGTTGCTGAGCAGAGAAAACTTGGTTTAACACCATGTTCCGACAAATCCAAGAGAAAAAACTGACTTACAGAAAACCAAAGTCACAAAAGAAAGGCAGTACAAGACGAAGTGCATTTGGCCCTTATTATATACTATGGAACAATCAATGGCACTATTGGGATTATCTGGGTAGTATAGGACGTTTATATTCCATTTTATAACAATAACGTGACTCCTCATAGGTCTACCCAAGTGGAAGATGCCCCTCAAATTAAAGTGGACAGTGGAAGTCAGTGCTGCTTTCAAGCAGTTAAAGGAAACACAATGTTTAGGGTCTGTCGTAGCAGTTTCTTATTTTAACAGACTGTCTATAACCTATACTGATGCATCTGAGGTAGGCTTAGGAGGAAAGCTATCACAGAATTTGGTGAGGAGGAATATCTGTTATGTTTCTGTGGTAAACTAAGCAAACCAGAAGTTACAGTATTCTGCAATTGAAAGACGATGCCCAGATATAAAATAGGTGTTTGCCATTGTCCTTCCAACTATAACTTGTCTTGTCCTACCATTCAAGCATGCAACACTAACGTTTCATACACTAGATCCTATCCCCAAGTCCAACAAGTCTAGTTTACCCATCAGCTACATGCCAGACTGATTCAAAGGTGTTGGTGCAGTCCAGGCAGACTAGGTGTAAAAGTACTCTCCTACCAAGTTCTTTAAAAAAATAACACATTCATAATACAAGATCATGTTTGTCTGACAGCTCCTTTTGGCCATGAACCCACATTAATTACTGTCCTGGACATTATTGTCCTCATGGAAATCAACTACCCTTTATCTTAGGATTCATTCCATCATTTTCCATAAGGCTAACAAACATTTAGTTCCCTGAATTCTGTCTGTCTGTTCCTCCTATTAAACAAGAGTGCCTTGCTCACAGTTTTCCAGTCATCGGGAAATTCTATAATGGTCAGTTATTTATGGAAGTACTCTGTCAGGGGTACTGCCAGCATACTAACCTGGGAATTCTGAGGACCTGGGAAGTAGCTCATCTGGTCTCTGTGCTTCATCATTCCTTTAGAGAATCAATTTCTCTTAAAATGTCCTCCTTCTCATCTGTAATGTCTGTTTATGTTTCTTCCCACTGTGCCCCCCCCCCCCGTCTCTCTCTCTCTCTCTCTCTCTCTCTCTCTCTCTCTCTCTCTCTCCATCTTGTCAATTTTTCTCTTGTTTTGCTTCATGAAGTAAGTTCTGTATTTCCCCACTCTACCATGAGCTCTCTCTCTCTTTTGCATAGCCTGGCCTGGTCTGACTTTCCTTTCCTTCTATATGCTATATACATAAAGAAACCTTTCTTCCCCCCTTTTTACTCATTTTTCCAATGACATTTTGTTGACTGAACTTTCTTTGTTACTCTTCTACTTTCCTTCTTAAACAGTACCTCCACCACCTCCAACCACCTTTCATCTTGTTTTTGTTTGTTTGTTTGTTTTTTTTTTTGCCGTAATCATTGGTTTCTCATTTCAGTTTATCTGTTGTAGCCTTTTCCTTTCCTTTTTTTTTTTGCCTTTTGGTCTTTTCCTCAAGCCTTTATCTACAGCCCTTTATACTGCATTTGTGACCCATTTCCATACATTGTTTACTCTCTCAGTTTGTCTGGATTATCCGAAGTTAACTATGACCCTTCCCTCCTGCTCATTATAATCAACTCTCTTCAAATCCCATACTCTCATTTTTGTCTTTGTCTTTTTCTTTGTGTTCTTGCCCTTTGACTTCATGATAAACTGCACAATGATAATATTACTTTTGATTATTGGAATCATCACCTGGACATCTGTGACCCTCTCCACCGTGGTTTGCATCATGTACAGAATGCTGTACTTTCTGGTGCACTATCACAGCAGCTGAATAAACCTCTGATGGCAGCATCAAAGATTCAGCCAATGGCTGTGATACCGAACTAGAAAATACTTAATCATCCTACCTTGCTATCCCGTCTCATATTCTCTTCAGTGCTTCACAAAGGTATTTTAAAATCACAGAATGGTGTTCATAAGATCATAAGAGCTTACTAGGCTAATGGCTGTAGAGCCTTTTTAAGCCAAACCATTTACACACAGAGTCTCATATACAACCCTAGGTAGCACTTACTTTGTACAGGCAGACATTTATTTGAGAGTGCAACTGTCTTACATATTCTAAGATAGCTGACTACAAACTCGTAAAGCTGGATTCAAACCTATATTTACTGGAGTAAAATGATATTTCAATGTCTACAGGGTCTGTCCAGAGATGAGGAAGCATAAATGGTAATGACTCATAATGAGTCTTTTTCATGAATAAGTTCGGAACTGCTGACAGTAACTTCAGTAGTTGAGGGTAGGGCATGTACATGAGTGAATTTTATGGGCAATCATTGGTGGAGGCTAGGAGTGCATAGAGAAGCATTGTCATTATGAGGGAATAGGTGGACAATGACAGGTTAGCATGTTCTTATTGATCATCTAATCCTCGACACTGAGTACATGCAGTGGGAAGGGGAGAAGTTAAGGCATAGCAAAAAATACTCCTCCAGATCAGGATGAAACTGCAGTAGACCTTACTGGATCTGGTTGTGGGGGTGGGTACAGAAGGAGGGAGGCTTGAGTAGGTCTGATAGATCAGTGAATGAGAAGAAGAGATGGTGACCACTGATACTCAGGAGCGAAAAGGCTTAAAAAGTCAGCAAGAAAGTTAAGACTGGAACAGACTCGTGTTTTGTTTATCTATTAAACAGTTTGTATGATCCTGCTGATACAGGATTTATTCTGTTTGGAGAATCAGAGTTCATACCCATTGCTGGTTTAGGTCTGAAATGGTTACACTGTCTTCTGTAGGAAATCTCTTCATTTTGTAGCATTCTGGAAGTTGACTTGGGCATCCCTCAGGGCAGTATTTAAGATGGAGCTTTCTTCTTTGAATAAGTTGTTTTCATTTTTGTCATGCTGCGAGTTTTTTGCAAGTACTGTTTCTTTTCAACGGTCATTTTCAGATGTAATTTCATCAAGCTAATCCGCTTCTGATATGCCTACTCAAAGAATATTCTGCAGTTGTCTGTCTCATAATAGAATTCAAAATTGCTTAGTACTGTAACAGAAAAAGCTGACATTTATCTCCAGTTTCCAACTTTGTGGTTGATAATTTCTTCACACCTCACTGAATGCTTGAGTACTTCTTTCAGTTGACCATTGCAGTGGGGTGCCCCTCCATAAAGGTGGCCTTACAAATGACCAGGGTGATTGCAGACTTATCAGTTTCATAATCCTCATATTTATGGGTACGGAATGTATTATAGTTGACTTCATAAACTATGATATTAAGAATCTTATCAGACTTGACCCCCACAGTTTGATTTTGTGAAGGGTAGGAGCAATCTATTGAATTGGGTAAACTTCTTAGGAATGGTAATGGACCCTATAAATTATGGCCATGTAGCAGGTCTAGATCCAGTGGGAGCTCCCAGGCTGTTAGCAAAATCATTATACATTTGTCTTTTGAATTCCTGCACCCTTAACATAGATATTTAGAATTACTTCACTATATGCTATTTGAGTATTAATCCCATCATATCTCTTGTAGTTTAATTGCTTGTGAGATCTATTCTCACTAAATGTGTATTTCGAGGGTAGAGACGTTTAATGTTTATCATGCTAAGTCTGTTTTCAATGTGACTGTGTTTTGTTTGTTTTAGAAAAAGGCTGTCAGTACTTTTTCTGTAAACTCTGAAATAAAAGTTTTACATGAAATTCAAATTTCTGTGATAATTGTAAAGGTAAAGAAAAAATAAAATGTACACCGACATGACTAAACAGTATTTCCTGTAAATGGGGAGAGACAGACAAGTAATGAGATATTAGTATTGCTGTCAGGAGCCTAATTCTTTACTCTGCGTAAGATCTGAATCTTTTGACTTTGGATGTGTATGCTACAACAATGCAGCATTATTAGCCAATGCTGATTTGTCTCATATATTTCTCATAAAATTGTGTTTTCTGGCAAATCATTAGGTATTGAAGTCAGAAAATAATGACATCCAAGGTTCAGGCTTTATACCCTTCAGGAAATTCATGCTAATGCAAAATCTGGTGTTCTCTCAACTTTCTAAATTTGTAAAATCAATATTTAAAATTTGTCCCTGTTTTGTGGCCTTTGTCCCCCATTATTGATGGATTTGTCTAGATTTCTTGCTTTAAGAGGTTGAGAGGTATAGTTGTCACCTCACAGCAAAAACTTCTCTGGTACAATTCTTGGATGGGGAACCTTCTGCGCAGCATCTGCATGTCCTCTCTGTGCTTATGTGTGTTTTCTCCAAGTGCTTTGGTTTTCTCCCACAGTTCAAAGGCATGCAGTAATAGGAATGGACATTCTAAATTGGCCTTAGGTGTGAGTGTGTGTGTGTGTGTGTGTGTGTGTGTGTGTGTGTGTGTGTGTGTGTGTGTGTGTGTGTGTGGCATGAAAGAAAAACTGCAGCAGGGCTCACCACCTAATGGTGTGAACATTGGCTTTAGATTATCGTCACTGCTAACCTGACACCCCAACCCCATGTGCAAAAAATGGGAAAATGGGGCTGTAGATGTGTGGATCCATGGAATAACTGCTGGTGCAGGTGGTGGTGGGGGATTCTGTATCGATTAAAGTACCTTATGCTTTTATCATCTGGTCATTTTTTAAACAGTCTTTAATCTGGCTTTGCAGGTCTAGTGTGAATGTCTGTGTGTGTGTGTGTGTGTGTGTGTGTGTGTGTGTGTGTGTGTGTGTGTGTGTGTGTGTGTGTGTGTGTGTGTGTGCGCGCACGTGTGAATACCATGGCTAATGTGTGTTTTTCTAAAACAAAGTTGAAATATTTGACTTTTGTTACTTTTATTGTTGTTAGGTTTTTCTTACACAGATATCTGCAAAGGGTGCAATCAGAAGGTAAATATAATTTCTTGGTTTGGGGATGTCTTTGGATAAAAATGACTGACCATGCTGAGTTGATAAAGTTAAAAAGTCATTAGCCATTCTTCGTGGGATTAATGTGTATTTGTGTAAAGCAAATTGGAGTACTTTTCTGCCATTTTATCACAATCAGATGTGATGTGTACACAGTCAATAAAGTGACCATAATTGCTGAGGATGGACATTGGTGGATTACAATGACAGCAGTTTTAGTGGCCTTTTATGGTTGCAATATTCTGAAATGGGTACTTGTCATTATTTCTTCATCCATCATTCCTCTGCTTACTGGAAAATGTCCAAAACTACAAATTTAAAACACACTATCAAATGTTGCTGCATTAAACAAAAAAAAATGTAATTTAAAACAATCAAGAAGGTATAGCAAAGAGCACATGTGTTTATGCATGTTCATAAAAATGTGTGCAGTGAGGGACCATGGTTTGAAACCAGCCCATGGCCTAAGGTAAACTTAATCCATCACTGGCCAGATGTATTTTCAATGAAATGTGAGTTTCTATGCATTTTCAGTGAATATGAACTTCAAGGGAAGAGAAGTTTACTGTTGCTAATAACAAGTCTGTGCTGTAAAATTTGAAATACATTTTTAAATTTAATTCCAAATCTCTGTAATCACTGTGAAATTAAAGAAGGAAATAATATGCATACTGACAGGTTTCAATAGTGTTTCTGGTGACTGGAGAGAGAAAGCCAAGTAATGGACACTGGAATGCCTGATGGGGGTTGGTCCATTATCCTGCCTAGGGCTCCATTTAACCATGGTCTGTCTCTACCGTGAAGTACACATGGGATATCTTGACCAGCCCAAGCCTTTGAGACCATCCCACATGCTGGCATTATACAGAAGCTAAATGCTTTAAAAAGTAACCCATACATAGTAAATTAGATAACAAGATGGCTGAAAGACAGAACCCATGTGCATTATAGTTACATGTGTTTCATTAGAAAGTATGAAAGTGACCAGTTTACCAAAGAAATGTTATCTAGGACTAAAGAGTTAATCACTGACTTAAACTCAGCATTGATCAAACCAATTGTTGAGTATAATTCCCTCTTCAGGATGTATCTTACTAAACCTATCAAACAATTAGAAAAAAAAACACAAATGGTTTTAACCAAAAAGATTGCAGGCCTAAAGTCCCTAATTTGTCAAAAGAAGCTCTAGGGTTTATCAGTTTATTCAGTACCTTACAGATTTTTGAGAGGAAAACTCTTTGTCTCACTTACTGTACTATTAGAGACCTGGTTGTCATGGACCTTCAGTATCTTTGCAGGTTCAATATCTCCACCAATACTAGAACCAAGGAATACATTTTTACCAGCAGATAATTAAAACACTTTGGAGGGACAGGTTTATAACCCAGTACCTCCCAAGCCTCTAAAATAAACTTATCTATGCATGTTAAGCAAAACATCTCACTCTCTTCTTTTAAACATAACCTTGATGGCTAAATGGATGTCAAAAAACTTACTGTGGAATTGACTGGTATGGCCCAACTGGTGAAAGATGGTGAAGCCTGAAGGGTACTTAGAAGGCAAAAATGCTTGTGTACCTCAATAGCCTTGGAATACCTATGATTCTATAAACCCATTTATTTCTCTGAGTGCTCTGCTACCTAGTCTTGCTAGTGCCTTGTTTTTTAACAATAGCAGGGTATCCTATAAGGAATTTCACCAATGCAGCTTTCTCAGTCAGTATGGTCTATACTAGCTGCAGATTATCTGCCTTTCATTTGGCTATCATCCACAATGCTTCATAGTCTAAATATAGAGGGTAATATAATAGGTTAGGAGGCAGAGGGAACAGGCAGACAGAGTGTGATATAATGTTGTATGGTGGAAGGGGAGCACTATAACTTTCAGTACATTGGTATGACCTGTAGACATGACATCACAATATACATTAGTACTGAGCCCTATCCTCTATATTTGACAGCATAAGTAACTTTCACATTATGTCCAATCTGTTACATATGTCATTATGAAAAGCATTAGCAAAGCACCCTGTTTACTACACATGACGCAATAACAAGTATTAATAATATGCTTTCTTTTTTTATGCATGAGCTCCTGTCCTCTACGCATGACATCATAGACTTTAGTTCTGAATTCTTTTTGTTATACATTGCATCATAACAAACTTTAGCTTAGCAACCTTTTTTCTAAATGAGTCATAAAATAACCACTTCACATCACTTCACAACAGACATTAGCCACGTCTTGTCCTTCACACATGATATCATAGCAGGCCTTAGCACTGTACCCCATCTATTGTACTCAACATCATAATAATCATTAGCAATGATATGTGTGCTCCACAAACCATAGCATAATAACTATTAAAACTCTATAATGTGCTCCACACATGATGGCATTGCAACATTAAGACTGCACGCTCTCATCTGCACATAATATCTTACTAGCCATAACCCCGCACCTTGTCGTCTACATTCACCATCATAAATAACATTAATAGCATCCCTTGCACTCTACACATAGCATCATATTAGTAATTAATGTTGCATCCAGACAGCTATACACGACATTGTAATCAACATCCACTGTTTCACTGTGTGATTCTGAACAAGTCACCTAACCAAATATTGCTCTCTGGCTGAGTATGAAAAAGGTTTATGGAAATCACCATTCTACCCCAGAAAAGAAACAGAAACAGAAATAGAAATAAATAAATAAGCAATGGTTCTTCACCGGTGAAATCCATATATGACATCATAAAAACCATTAGTACTACACCATGAGTTTTACATGTGATATTATAATAACCATCAGTCCTGCACCATGTCCTTCACACATGGCATCACTACAACCGTTCGTCTTGCACTGCATTCTCTGCATCTAATGCCTTAATAACCATTAACATTGTACTCTGTTTTCTACACATAAGATCATGAGTATTGCACCCTGTGCTCCACACATGACAATATAATAATGATTAGCATTGCACTGTGTACTCCCACATGACATCATTGTCACCATTAGCACTACACCCTCCTCTGCACATAACATGTGAATAATCCTAACTGTTCTTCAAACCCCTCATCTAGAGCTCCACTGTAAAACGCTCACCAGGTTAAATTTGTCTCAAGCTGTGACTGAGAAAATATAAGCTTATGTTCCCTTTATCACTCCAGAGATTCTTCTACACATGACATCCCAATAACCATTAGCCCTGCTCCCTGTCTTGTACATCAAAATAAACACTAATACCGCACTCTGTGCTCCACACAGAAATCCATATAATTTAGGTGCTGCTATTCTACAATTATACAATGGAATACAATGGAAAAGTAGGCAAGTTGAAGACTTCATCATGAATGTCTGTATTCTGCAAATAACCATCTAATAAATATGCAAGAGCCTATTCTGTTGTAATTAATGTACTGCAATTACTGTTGTGTGTGAACAGCACTTCAAATAATGGCATGAATAATTTGCTAACTTCCAATAAATGCTCACACAATATAATGGTAATTATCTTTTAATCATGCAAGTAATGAGGCAGCTATCAATTTGTTGTAATTTAGTTTATAACTATGTGAACAAGTCATACACAAACATATATGTATATATCTATGGTAATCCTTGCAGTTTGTTTGCATTTACTCCTTGAAATTAATGTTATTTGTCAAGCATCCATGTAACTACTTATTCTTGCATACAATAATTGTTAATTACAGTAATTAAACTATATAATTGTGAAGCAATTCATTAGAATGAAGGGTTAATCTATGGCATGCTTTTTTCATTTTCATACTTACAACTGTAGTAGAGGGCAGGTCATATTTATTTTCTTATTATTAAAATAAACTCTGAAGCAAAAATTCAATCTCAGCTGGAAAAAAAATCTAAATGGGAAAAAAAATAGGGTGGCTAATGTTTGTCTTCATATAAAGTATATGCAAAATGCCTGTTGAAAATTTCTGCAGAATATGAACAGCATACACATGCTTATAAGAATCAGAAAGCTACTGGAAATGAATATGAGAGGCCCGGTAATTGTTTCCTACCTGGATGTATGTATAATTTCTTTAATAATGATTTACTTCTGTGATCTCACTGATTATGTAAGGATAAATGGTTGCCGGTTTTAGGACTGTAGACTTTCAGGTGACAGTTGGCCTGTAATTTGCGCTTCTGTACTAGTACCTACTTATTACCTGTTATGAGAACAGCAACTGAAAATAGATTTTCCAAAGCAAGTCACTTCAGTCATAGAAAGACAAAATTGATGTTCTTCATATGCATACAGAAAAGCATACCTCTCAACTTTCTCTGGTTGTTAAAGGTCTCCCAATTTTGGTTCTAAATGATGCTCTTTCCTCTTGAAATCATACTCTTGTAAAAACAAATGTTGAATTATTGTCATAAGCATTGAGTTATTGAAGCCATGCAGCTTTTTTTCCCAAAAAAGGCAGATAAATTCATGTCCTGTTATTCTGTCAATGTTTTATGTCAGTGGTTCTAATATGTAAAAAAAAGTATTCTTAATTTGGGACTTTTACCCCTGAATATTTGTTGGATTTCCTCTGCTTTTGGATGTAAGAACTTTATAGCTTTGAGATATGGTGATACCTGGTGTCATCATTATCACCAAAGTCATGGGAAACCAGCTGTATGCTTTCACAGGATGGAACAGCAATAATTTAGTAACATTCTGAAATACTACCTAAACATTTCCCACTGAGAGACAGATGCACTGAAGCAGTATCAGAAAACACACCACTAAGGGTTACTACTGCATTCACATCACATCACCACTGTTAATGGAAGCAAGAGGCATGAATGGAGCATTGAACCAGATTCTGACACCAAGTGCACTTTATACTTTAGAGTTTAAAGTTCCATAGTCCAGACTACAAAGAGAAGGGTATTGAGGCATCTGATGATGCACTGCAGTGATTTAAATCCACTATAAAATGACCAAAAAAAAATCAATGACTTGAAATAACTGTGAAATAAACAACGTGCGACATCAGAAAACTCAGGGATCCATTTTGTTATATGTTTGTTGCATATAATTTTAGAAACTGCCTTGTAAGCTATCATTAATAAGGAGAAATATTCTGAAAGATTTACAGCCAATGCAAACTGCACATATTTGCACAAATTAAATAATGTTTTATATAAGAATGTTTCTTAAGTCAGACATGTGGTTATGCAGTTTTAGAAAGCAACTAACATAGGGTCAGAGTTCCAAACATGGAATACAACAACTTTTCCCTGGAGGTATTTGCAGACAGTTTATAATGGTGCAGTAAATTGTATTTGTTGATGCTGAATGTTGGCTGGCAATTGTAAACAGCTGATAAAATATGACAGGATGAAGAAAGAAACATGGAGTAAATTATTATTTATGAACATTAACAAAGACTTTCTGCAAAAAGTAATTGAGCAACATTACTTTGTCATTCATTTAGGCTTTCTATACAGCTCTAAAAATTCTAGAAAGACTCCAGTATTTTGTAAATAAAAAATCTAAGGTTTAAAGAACTTCTCTTATTTGGATAAAACCTGTCCTTAGTTTTTGTGACTTATATACATTTGTTTGATATGATGACCTTCCTTTTGAGTTATGTTAAACACAGTTGTGTGTGAGATGCAATTTTGTTAAAAAATAAAAGCTCCTCAGTTAGTACCCATTTGAGGGATATAGTTCAACAGCAGATTTTTATGAAATCCTAACTCTAGGATAAATTAATCACCCAGTGACTTCCTAACCTGCAGAAGAAGCTTTCTCTACATAATATACAGTGCAAAACCTTGGCAATGTTCAAAGTTCAATTAGATGAATGGAAGGAATGTCATAAATTCTACAAAGAAGTCACTGGTTGCACACTTCTTTTTTAGGTTCATAGGTAAGTACTAGGCTATCTGCCCGAGGGCATCTGTAAGCCTAGCCAGAATGTGTTGGCTTTTGCAGCCCCCTTAGATTAGTTCCCTGTGCCTCTGCCCAGCAGGGCCACTACAGTGATCCCTGGGGTAAATTTTCTGTTTCCCATCCACTCGTCAAGGTTTCTCTTGAAGAGTGTTAGTGAGGGGCTCTGCCTAATGTAGACTGGAATCCTGTTCCAAAGCATGGGGAGTCTCTGGGACAAGAATCTATCCCTCTAGCATGTCCTATTTATCATTGTGGTGAGGTTTACATCCCTAGAGCGTGTGGATCTCTGGGATTTGTTGTTTTTTAGATGGAGCATGTCCATCAATTCTGGGTTGGACATGGCCTTGTATGTCAGGCAGAGATCACCTCTGAGTAGGAGGTATGCAACCGAGTACAGCTGGAGTTTCTTCAGATGAGCTGCATAGGGCATCTGTTTGAGGCCAGTAATCCTCTTGGTGAAGTACTTCTGTGGTCTTTCCAGCTGTTGCAGGTGTCTTGTAAGGAACATCCCAAATGAGGCATCGTACTCTATGATGGGTCTGATGAGTGATGAGTTGAGGGGCACAATAACCTTTTTTGTTCTCGATACAAACCCTTTTGTGATTAGGTGGGCCACATAGAAGGATTTTCTAACCACCTTGGCAATATGATTATCAAAGGAGAGATTACTATCTACTTGGGTCCCCCGATCCCTTATTACATTTTCTGTATTTAGAGGACTACCATGTATGTGGTAGTTCATGGGTACTTTGTTTTTTTCCAAAGGGGATGGCTATGCACATTTTGGCATTTCGCTTGAGGCCATGATTTTGATACCAGGTATCCATCTCAGTGAGACCCTTCTGGATGATGTCTGTATCAGCCAGAGAGTCAATTATGGCACCCAGTTTGCAGTCGTCTGCGAACTTGGTCAGCCATAGTCCTCCTGCACTTGCCTGTACCTCTGAGAAGTATATACTGAACAGGAGGGGTCCTAGGACTGAGCCCTGGGTGTCGTCACTTGTAACTGGTTTAGAGTTGGACCTAGAGCCTGCAACTCTCACTGTGTGGGTTCTATCCATGAGCCAATTGGCAACCCATCTTGTGATGTACGGGTTTATGTTCAGGCTGGTGAGCTTGTCTATAATACCAGAATGGGGAATGGTGTTGAAAGCCTTTGTGAGGTCTAGGTAGGCTGCGTGGACCTTCTTTCCCTCGTCTAAAGCCTTGGTAACTGTCTCAAAGAAGTCCACCAGGTTTAGGAGGCATGATCTGCCCTTAACAAAGCCAAACTGGATAGGGACCAATGTTTGGAGGTTCCCAATGTCTCTGTTAATGAGTTCCATGATGATGCACTCCATAGCCTTGCAGACCAGGCTAGTCAGGCTTATAAGTCAATAGTTCCCGGGGTCTATTGTGGCTCAACTTTTGTAGAGCGGGATAACTGTTGCTGTGCACCACTCTATGGGTAAGTAGCCTGTAGAGAGGCTGAGTTTGAACAGTTTGTTTAGGTGAGGGGTTAGTTCATTTTGGAGTTCGTGCAAGACACAGGCTGGGACACCATCCAGTCCCATTGAAGCTGTGTTTTTGGCTTTGGATAGGGCTGTTTTAACCTGTGTGTCAGTGATTGCTGGGACTCTACATTCTTCTGGTATGGTTATGGGCCCTTTATGGGGTGAGAGGGGGGTGAAGTTTGTACTAAACCTGTCTGCCAGAATGTTGGCAATATCAGTCAGTTCAGTGTATTTTGTGCCATACTGCACTAACTCAGCAGATCTGAGAGTTTCCACTTAGGTTCTTGACATAGCTAAAGAACACTTTGTGGTTATCTTTGGAGACCTTGGCAATTTTTCTTTCAAAGCTAGCCTTGGATGATTTTATGAGGGATCATAGTTTCTTGCTGATAATGATCAGGGATGTCTTTCCTTCTTGGGATTTTACTCTTTTCTGTACTAGATTCCTTCTTCTATTGTATAGTTTGTTTATGGCAGGGGTCCACCAGACTGGTTTCCTTAATTGGAGGAGTGAGTCTTGGTTTTGCTTGGGATAGCATGATCCATGCATTCTTGCAGGTGCTCATAGAGTGCCTTTGTAAGGGATTCAGCAGCTTGGACAGCATTTTCCTTTAGCATGGGGGCCTGTGAACCTTTCTACCTTGGTCTTAAGTAACATGAACTTTACTTTTGAAAAGTTTTTCATGGTGGTTTCCTTGATTGGGGGGTGGGGTGGAATTTGGATATCCAGAGTGATTAGTCTGTGGTCTGATCTAACCAGCAAGAGGTTGACCTCCAGTGTAGAACACCGGTCGTCCATGTTGGTGATGACCAGGTCCAATATGTTGTCACCTCTGGTGGGGATGTTGACCAGTTGATCCAGAGCATTCGAGTTTATAAATTCTAGGAAATGGGCAAGGGACTTAGTACTTGAATAGTTCTCCCAGTTAATGTTTGGGTAATTGAAATCACCCAATATTTGGGTATTTGGTAGGACTTTCATATTTTCCAGTGTCTCCAGAAATGCGGAATGGGGGTCCTGAGTCATGGTGGAGGATCTGTAGCAAGCTACAATTTGAATTGCAGTTTTGCCTGTTGTTAGTTGCACATGGATGATCTCTGAGGCATTGTTCTGCGCCACTAACCTGGAGGTGTGGGTATCCTTGATGAATGTGGATACACCCCCGCCTTTTGTGTTTCTGTCCGGGTTCTGTGGCTGAAAAGTATAGTATGAGTTATAGCCTGGTAGTGCTGGGGTGCTCTCTGGAGCCTTAAACCAGGTTTCTGTTACTGCACAGATATTTATGTTCTCCATACTGAGGAGTGCCTCGAATGCATGCATTTTGAGGTTTAGACTTCTGGCGTTGAGTAGCATTACTCTTAGTTTTTGGTTACTTGTGCTATTTAAGGTGGTGGATTTGTCAAAACTGTTTTTATTTGGAAATAATCAAATTTGCAATATAGTATGAAGAGCATCAAGCAAACGTTTTCTGTTCTGAATTCTCCGTTAACAACCATAATAACATCTTCCTACCAGTTATAGTAGTATAAAGCACAGAGTTAAGCAGCAGTTCATTGTTGCATGCCAGAGGTGATCTCACAGGCAGTCCAGACCCATTATTTTGTTCCACCTGCTGTGATGGTTAAACCAAATTTTCTCTGTCCACACTTATTAGTATACCCCAAGTTAGAACCTTACCTGTGAACCAAAATGTTTTCTATCTGTAATTGCGTGACTATAGTCTGGTCTTGCATTAAGAGGCACTCTGCTCCTTGTATAATGACATAGATTATTCAGATAGATAACAGACCAGTAACTCAATGCCAAATGTCTTAGGTGTTATTCTCCCTTTGGTCCCCTTTAGTATGCATCTGGAGCCATGTATTCACACTTCCTAACCATCTGTGTAGCCAGTGGACATTTTGAGACTATGTAACAGTTGTCTCATGCTTACTGATAACCACCTACTACTTAAACTGACACATTGTGTGAGAAATGTAATTATATAATGTTATTGGAGGCAAAACGCTCACATGAAGCTTTTATAAAAACAAGCAGGTTGTCAGTACCACACAACAGCACATTAAAGCAATCACATATACATAAGACCAGACACATAAACTTACATATGCTGAGGCTCTTAAAAGTAACTTATCTAAACAACAAAGGCCTCCTAAATGTAACCTATGAAACAAGTATACTCAACAACTTACACAAACTCACAGGAACACAACACAGATAGCACTCACCGTAAAACATATTTCTATGAGTTACCCTGTTTCATTTCAAAAACCTGTAAGGCAAACCTGCACACAGCCCAATATCCCACTCACAGGTGACTCTGTATTGATACACACTGATGCATCATTCACTAGGCTGTGCAAGGAGAGGGTTACAGACACTGGCCTGTGAGGTGCCAGTATTCAGCTCACCACACATGCACTCATGGTCTTGCATTACAAGTAAACATATTATATAGAAATGATGCTTGTAGGTGTAAATGACTTGAGATGTATCTCTCTGGACCACCTGAAGAGGAACATGATTGAGCTCCCACAATATGTGCATGAGTCAGGTAAGGATCTAACTTTGAGGATTTTTACCATTACCAAGAATAATGCTGCAATGCTAACAAATGATTATGGACTTCACCAATCACTTAGCTTCTGCTGTTATTCAAAGAGGGTACAATAAATGTATGCCTTGGAGAAGATGGTAGACATGCCTAACTGCTTTGCCAGGGATGGTCTGCACCTATCCATCAATGCTTTTTTGTACTGGCTAAATTCTTGTTGACCCCTGTAGTGTCATTTTCAGGCAATGCCTGTCTTCTAAAATTTCCAACATAATAAAACGGAAAACAGAAAATATAAACACATTGCTGCTCAGTGCTAGGAGCCCTAACAAAAATCTCCACTCCCTAAAGATATTCCACATCCTTGAAAACATTGGTATATGCAATGCAATGGACACCTCATTCAAGACCAATGAAAGTGTTCCATTACCATAGGGTTCCAATGCATTTGACACCTTCAAGCTCACTGTTTTTGATGAAGGCACCAAAGGTGAGGGTGTCTTAATATTCTTAAAAAGAATTTACATCCAGTCTCATTAAACATGATAATGACCTGGAACACCTTCATATCCCACTTGTGTTAACAGAACCCCTTATCATATCATACGTAATTATATGACCACCTCTGTGACCTTCTAAGACCATGCCACCTACCTAACTAGCATAGCATACCAGTGCATTAAGCCAAACACCATTTTCCTTGGATACTTCAACAGTGACTCTGTAAATTGAAAGACTTATACATTTCCAAAAATGGATGCACAGAAATTTTGCAACTTCATCAATACAAATTCTATGGACCAAATTGCCCATACTCCAACCAGGGTTGAGAAAATCTTGAAGTCAGTCCTTACCAACAGCAGTTGTCACTTTCTCCCTAGTCAAATTGGACCACAAATCTGTCACATTCAAAATAACACTGAAACAGGAAGCATCGTGCAGTACCTCTGTATTCAGAGATTAAGCACTATTAATTTGATGAAAAGGGAGGCGCAAACTTTTAAATGTGTCTGCTTCAACATGTATATAGTTAGGCATGATATGGTCTTTATGACCACCTACCTAATATTGATTCTATGTTCCTATGTTGAAATTGTAAGTTTTGAGAGTTATGTTTATTGATTGTCAGCATTTTGTTTAATTTTGTTCAAATGTTGTTATTATATTAGTAATTCTTCTATTTTATTACTATATTTTAACCTATTAGCATTCAGATTACACAAAAACAGATATTTGAAATACAGCAGGTAAGTGCCCATATACTTATTTAAAGTAGTGAATGTGGAACATGTTTGAAGGAAGAGTCATTGCTGTTAACTAAATTAAAATAAGACATCTTGAAGAATACTAAGCTGATAGCACATACAAGAAGGTGAATAAAACAAAGTCAAATGTTTGCTTTGTTTAATTCTGTCACACAAAATGTAGTGTAGGTTTATATTGTCTTGGTAGAGTCAGAGTGACTCAATGGAGGCAAAAAATGAATACATGATCATAAAAAGAGGTACAAAGGGCCATAGCTTCCACCATTAAAGGAGAAAATAACTGAAGAGAATGAGACAATTGTGGTAAAAAATAATATAGAGAGGAGCATTTTAAGTGTCAAGATAGTGAAGATGTTGAGGTGTATGAAGAATGTTAATGAAACAGAATTCTACAGAAACCATAAAGGTGGAGAGTTTGATAACAAAGTGGTAAGAAATTGTAACATAGAAAAGTGAATGCTGGAAAGAATGAGAAAGACATAAAACAAAATATTTATGTTATGTTTGATTGACATTTAATGCATGCATCCATAGTAAGATTATAATTAGATACACAGAATGCTATGCATTTTGGAAGATCCTTTCAAAAAGAAGAGGAATTTCAAAAATCAGCTTTAAGTTGGCACAAAGTTTATGAGATACAGATCATCCAACAGAAAGATAGAAATGACTTAACCCTCCCTGCAAGTTATGTTTAACATCACAATGAATGAAAGTAAAGGAGATAAAATACGTTGGAAGTTGTTTAAAAGGAGACAAGCAGGCTGACAGAAATTCTAATCATAATATATGTTATCATGGATTATCATCTAATGATCTAAAAAAAACTTTTAAGAAAAGCAAATAAAATATCCTCCTGATTAGGCTGGTAATTCTAGACCAAAATGCTATGGAAGATAAACATAGAAACAACAATGAATAATTGAATGAATATACTTGAAAATGAACTTGCTAAGCAGAATCCGCTTTAACAAAATGGAGGGAGGTATGAATCAGCAGAAAAAAAGAAGGAACCCAGGAAGAAAAGGAAAGACTTTTGAGAGGATATTTCAGAGTATAGAGGGGGAATGAGAGAGGAATAAATAAAGGGAGAAACATAAGAATAATGGCTAGATGAGCAAAGACTCTTCATCACAACAAAGAAAGAACTGAATGAATTTACTATGAAATAAAGGGATAATTCAAGTAAAGAGGAAGCTTTTGAATAAAAGAGAAAGTATGATCAATAGTGACAGCTAAGAAAATTTCAGAAGATTGTTATAGTGGAAATAAACAATAGGAAAAGGATGGAAGGAAACAACAAAGTCTTGGGTTAAAAAAGAGAAATAAAAATCCAACCCACATAAGGGTTATAGAAATGTATAATGATGAAGAAAGTGATAAAGGCAATGCACAAAAGACATAAACAGATGAAAATTTCAAAGAGAAAGGCTAAAGTCTACATGCCATCTGACAAATTGTAAATAGGGCTATTGCAGAAGTAGCAGGGCATTTTCTGATTATGAAAAATAATGAGGGTTTATCTCAAAGAAAAGAACAAGAGAATAATAAGAAGGGAAGGTATTTAGGAAACAGCTGGCTTGACATGAAAAAAACAGAGCTTGTGAGGATACTGAATGAGTATAGAGACATGGTCAGTGAGGGCAATAGACTATCATGTTTGTTAACTTATAATTTTGTTTGTAGATGCTAGTACTGCCAGCTTAGATATATAATACAAAGAGAAAATGGTACATATTCACTCACATGGCAAGTGTCCTTCAAAAACAAGGAGTTAACACGTTTTTAGAAAAATAAGGAAACCTTCAAGCTATACGGGTAGATATTGAACACTTTCTGTGTTTAATTTGTCATTATTGAAATGAGACACCACTAAATAATGATACTATACATTTTAAAGAGATGTGGTTAGAAGAACTAGACTGGGTCAAACTTCAAAATTCTAAGGTTTTTGTAGCACCAGCAAAAACAAGAACACATTCAGTAGACCCTAAGTAGCCTTGCTAATGTTATATTAAGAAAATATGGTCCTAGAGGTGAAGCTTATTGCTCAAAATGAAGCTATTTTGATGTTGAATTCTAATGTATTATTCAAGGAGTTTCTGTTGCTGAACATTTATAATCTGAAACAGAAAGAAATGTTAATTGAAGGAAAGAGATTTTGGGCAACTATTGAGACATTATTTAGAATTAGGCAGAAAAGAATGAAGTGAAGTAATTATATGCAGAGATTTTAAAGATAAGGCTGTTACATACAGACATACTTCTTAACCTCTTAGTGCAAGAAATCTGGGCAAAGCCTGATAAAATGGAGGGGGGGGGGGTTCAAAGATTCTACATTAGGGACAGATTTTAAATATTGTTCTTATAAATTTAGAAAGTTGCTAAAGTAACAGGGTTTGTGTTAAATTGCATTTTCTGAAGGATTTTAAGTCTGAAACTCAAACGTATGTTATTATTTGGTGACTTCAGCTCTCAGATCATCTGATTAATTTGCCAGAAAACTACACATTTTATGAGGAACACACTAAAAATATGAGGCAAAAATCTGGACCTTCTGTGAAAATCTGGACAGTTGAGAGGTATGCCAACAGACATTGCAGCAGATTATTGAATACTATAAAGTTAGAGGTGGCAGAGTTTTAGAATATCACATCATAAAAATAAATATGATGTTATTGTTGAAACTAATTGCAAAGTATGACTTGGTGATAAAAATGAGTGTGCATCAACTGCTGAGAACTCAGGTTTTGCATTTATCACAAAGTTGTGTGGCTTGATAGGCTATTTTATAATCTTTCAATATCTGACTGCACTATCAAAATTAGAAACACAAGCTGGAAAAGAAGCAGGCCATTTAATGTTATTATAATTAGATTGGGGAGAAGGAAGGAAGACTGGTCTTAGCAATGAACATTTTAAAGTGAAATGAAGAGTCAGAATTATGGGAAATTATATAATCCAGTGGTTTGAAGTCAAAACTGAGTGACTAGCTCTAATACAGATAAACATTGCAAGTATAAAAGACGTAATGAAGAAGTGCAACAATAATATTATTGAAAGATGCAGGCATGAAAAGACAAAATAAAAAATGCAGAATTTGGAATAGCCTGAATTGAATTACTTGATGTTAGGGACTATATTGCTAGACAAAAACCTGTAGAAACAATAGATTAAACAGAATTAATGAATTTATTATCAGGATGAGATCAAGTGACAGAAATCTGTTAAGAAAACTAAAATGGATTATATATTTAAAAAACATAGAATAACATGCAAGAGATAATACGAAGAGCGATAGTTAAAGCCTTTATGGGGATATTAAGGTTGTGTTCTTGTAGACTTGGTACAGCAGGGAATTAATATGTCTCAAGTAGATGATATAGAGATTATTTTAGTAATACATGCATTGATTAAAGTGAACCCTTTTCTTTCAGAGAAAATCAGTATGAGCAGTGAATAGAAATATTAAGGCCAGAAAATATTCATTGAATTTGTGCTAAATTTAATAAAAAATCTGAAAAAAAGGCAAAGGCTGATAAACTTTGTTCCATAATCTATCAGATATTTTGAAGAAATGGCATATTATTCTTTTAATGAGCATGAGTCAAGATATATCTATAAAGGACAATCATAATGAAGTATAATTTTGAGTACCTGAAGTCATATTTAAAGAAAAATATAATGATAAGTAACCATTACAGTCCATCTCTAAAGCAGGTTATAAATTGGGGTGGCTCATGTTACTGGACTGCTGGATAGCATCTGTCCCACTCAGATATAAAGAAAATAAATGCTTTTTAGTGGGGATTTCTTTATATACCTTTCCTAAATCTGGTCAGAATTTGTTAGGTGGGACTGGACAAGCTGATGGTAATTTGGAAGAAACTAATCAACAAGCTAATGGTGGCAGTTTTAAAAGAATTGTTAATGATGTCCCAGATTTGTTCAGTAACCTGGTCAACCCCTTTGCATCAAATAATATTGAAGAATCAAGTTTGTCAGACAGGTTGAATTTTTTACCTGACTTGATTAAAACATTTGAGAAGAAAGTATTTAAGTTCAAAGCACTCATCTGAAGTAATTTGTATTTTCTTCACTATACTAAAAAAATGTGTCCTTAAGGGCTTGAATATCATTTCTACAACAAAATCGATGGGGAAAGCTTGTTATACCAAGATACCAAGAACTTTTTTTTTTTTTTTGATAATATGGCCTGTAGTATAATTTGTATTTTTAATTAAACACAATATCAAACAGCTGGAGGATTTACAGAGAAAGAAAGAGAGGCATTTTCACAGAGTCCTGCCATAATGTGCAGACAAAGTAAGCTTTAACTATTTTTAATTGTTTTTATTGAGGTAAATGACAAGTCTACACTTTTTTAAACCAAAACTATCAGGAACATGTTTTTAATACCTAACTATGAACAGTAGCTAGTTTTTGAATAATGTCTTTTTTTCTGTTTATTTTCAAATGCCACATTGAATTCATGTACCTGCATTTGTGGCATACTATACGTGACTATACTTAGGCTTGATTTCTGAGGGCAATAGCATTTCTGTAGCCAACTTAATTCAGTGTGCTACACATTGTGATGCCTAATTGCATGGTCTTAAAGTAGATGTTTATGAATTTTTAGAAATACATTCAGGGTAGTTACTGCTGCTAAGCTGCCTATTATGTGGTATATCATGTTTTTCTGATAAATATATTTTCTTCCAGAGGCTTTATTGGTTAGCCAATTCATACAGGCACATTTATTCTGTGTTTGTGCTATTCTTTCATTTTCCTATAAATCTTACTTCCACTGCTGACTTCAGATGAGTGCATAAGATAAGTGTAATAAATGCATATACTCATAAAAATATATATGTTATATTGGTGATGAGCACATGGCCCAGGCTATGGCTGACTGAAGTTTAACTAGTCAGTGTTACATTTCTTGCTGAATATTTAGTGACTGTTAATTGAACTGTAATTGCATTTGGGTATATACACTCCTTAAAGTAAGTAGAAACATATTTTGTAAATCTGTTACTGACTTTATGATATGTTATTATTTATGCTATCTGAAACAGTCTTTTAATCACAGTTTGATTGGATATAATTAACTGTAGTATAGTCATACATTGTAAAATCAGTAGCATATGAATGAATGATTAATGCCAGGATGAAATTATAAAGTAGCAGATTACAACTGCACACTTTATTCTAGTTTTGCTCTCATTTAATCTCTCTTACACTAAATACTCCCCTGCTCAGCTTCCATGATGCCTGAAAACGTTATAAAGGCATTCCATACTAATAGCCGAGGATAATTTGAAGAAAAAGGGCAAAGTCAGCAGACTGGCTGTATTATACATGTTTATCCCCCTCTAACCTCACTCATAAACTAAAACAGTCTTTACTTCTTTCTTTTAACATGAATGTCTTATCGCTACCCTATTTCTTTTTTTTTTTCCAAAAAAAGACCCATTCCCAACTATATAAAGTGTCTCACTCTTCTATACCTGCCTTCTGAAGCAAGATCACACTGAAAGACCACTCATTCTTTAAACCAGAAAAGATCCCTGAAATGGAAAGAATTGATAAAGTATGAATATTGAAACAAACTCTTTAAGTAAACAATAATATTTACCTAATATGTGTAAATGCTCATTTACTTTGTAGTGTGCACACTGCTGGAGGACTCTAACCCGAAAATATATCTTGACCCATAATCCTGACTTCACTAAAATAAAAATCCTTGTCATGGAGTAAGTACTGTACTAGACTCTGTAATTACATAGTATAGCAACAATTTCACCACCATTAAGTTTACTGCTACCTGAAGTGCAAAAAAGCAATGTAATTCTTTCTATATATTTAACATAGTGCCAAGAAAGGTGTCACTGCTACTCATTAGTAACATATTGCAATAATTACAGGTTGTACTTAGATTGTCCTCCTTTTCTAGTAGGATCAGTTTTCCATGTAAAAACTTTGAAATGGCTAACATCTGCATTTTGCATACAGAAAGTATCTCTCAGAGGAAACACAGCATTTGCCTCGCTTCTTACCTTGCCAAAATCCTGCTCCATTGATTGTTTTTCTAACATCTCAATAGCTTGAGTGTGGGCCGGCACTCCATTCCACCCTTGTTTTGCTTGGGCTCCACTCCACTTCCCTACCCTATCCCTTATTCACACCCACCCCATGTCAAGTACATTTATACATATCTAGTTTCTACCACCCTCACTTTCCACCCAGTCCACTTAAACTGATAGACATCAACCAGTGTACCACCATCTCACTAAACTTCCTCCATACAAAATCCTTCCACCTTGTACCAACTCCATTCCCATCATTCTATCCATAGTTCAAAACCCAGCTCACACTATTGCTATCACCAAGCATAAGTATTCTGCATCCCAGTACTAACCTCTTCACATTTACTGTAGTATACTTCTTTCTTCCATGGATTCTTCCTCACTAATAAAAGCCTTTCATGCATTTTATCTATGCTACCTTCTTTTTTTAACCGCAATCAAACTATGATGAACCTGCAACTACTCATAACAACTATACACATGTCCCCTACAGATGATCAAAATCTTAAAACTTCAACTTTTATATGGCCAAAACCATATAACTGAAGTTTTAAAACTTTGAACGTTCTGTATGGAGATCTCCATACAGAGCAGAATGGGAAAATTTCCCTTTTCCTCACTGCAGTGCGATCTCAGAGTTTGTATATATAAATAGCAGGGGGTATGGGGGTGCAGGAAGGCTTGCCCCCATGCAAAAACATCCAGGAAATTTTTTTTTTTGTTTTGTTTTATTTTTTTTTCAGGTGTTTGAACTTTTTAAATGTCGATCATATGGACTCGGGCATATGAAAGTCGATGTTTTAAAATTTTGATCATCTGTAGTAGACCCCTATACACACATCACAAGGTTTTATGAACACACACACAATCATGACCTGCTTACAACTCACAACTCAGACACATACTTAAGAAAAATCTAATTTTCCCTCATATAAGCTGAACTCTTCCCTCACTCACTACTGCACTTTCATACACATAAATACATCAAAACAAATATAATGCATCCCACTCAGTACTAATTAATACAACCAAATCCATATATGACCACCCACTGCATAATACCAGCATCAAACTTAAACTCAGTGATGACATTCATCCCAACCTTGGCACCACCACTGTCCCACAACCAATATCAAATACCTCTTCCCAAGCAACCCCATCTCAATCCCCTCTGCTTATTAAATATCCCAAGCTTCTCCTACTGAACATTATATTCTAAAGCATCTGTAATAAAGTTCTAGACCTCTATACATGCCTGGAACACTATAGCCCTAACATAATGGTAGCAACTGAATCCTGTCTGAAGACCAAACTATGTGATATTGAAATACTCCCCCATGGATATAACACAATCACATATGACAGACAACACAAATGTGTGGTTAGCACAGCAGTTATATTCAAAAACTCCCTACAAATAACTAAATATCCTCACAATCTCCCACAGTTCCAAAATGCTGAAGTGCTAGTCACCTCATTAAAAATCAACAAGAACAAAAACATTTGTATTACAGGACTCTATATTCCCCCCCAGATAATAATTCATCCATACTCAAAGATATCCTATATTGAATAAAAAGGATCTCTATAAACCATAATATTAGGAGTTACAGAAATTAACTGGAAACAAAATGACCTAACCTTACTCAGCATAACCTTATTGGCTTCTCACAGTTGACAAACAGCACTACCTGAGAACACAAGAACAAAGAGAGAAACCACACTTGACTGGATTCTCAAAAGTAAACCAGATGCCATAACCTCCAGTGGCACCTTGCCGGACACTATTAGTGACCACTTCCCAACATATATAATAAAAGATACAGGCAACATATTCCTAGACAAACAGTCTACAATCAAGTTTGCAACAAAAAACAATTCAACAAAACACAATTTAACTCCTCTCACAGTGCAACTGGAACCTACTAAAAATAACTTTTTTTCCTGTGGTAATTGTAGTACTTCTAAGTCTGTGGCATTCTTTGACAAAAATTAGCAATGTGAAATTTTATCCAGCAGATATTTTTCATGCAATCCTGAGGGCATTATATATGCCCTTCAGGTACCCTTGTAATTTATTTTACATTGGGGAAAATAAAAGGATGTTTAGAATAAGATTTCAAGAGCATATCGGATACATCAAGAAACAAAAGATGGAAAGTTCTTTAGCTGTTCATTTTAAAGAACAACATGGTAATGATTGTTTACTGCTACAAGGTACAGTTCTTGAACTAGTGTATGTTAGAGATGGAGAAAATTCCACATTACTCCAATTACTTTATAAGGAATCTGTTTTTATATTATGATATAGTACTTTAATGCTTTTGGGCTTGAATTGTTAGCTGAATTTGAAGTCTTTAATTTGATTGTTTTATTGGATAATTGATTAATTACTATTCTCGTTATTTTATATATTGTACTTTTTACTTTGTTTGTTATTCCTTGAAGGCTGAGAATCTGTGATGCTAGAGAGACTAATACATTTTAAATATTTTGGGTCAGTAGCCTTTATTTTGATTTTCTTTATTGTGGCTGTTGTAGAACCTACTAAAACTCTACCCTTAGGTGAATCAATCACACCCAATTGAAAAAAAAATCTAAAAGTACTAAATGAACAGGCACCCCTCAAGACGAACAGAGTCAGGAACAATCCAGCTGTATGTTTAGCATACAAAACCAAAGATATAATGGCTAAGAGAGACCATCCCTGGAAACAATGGTTCAAAACCAAAAATCAAAGAGCCCCACAGAAATATAGAACCTTATAAAACCCATCTAAACTTTAAGTAAATAACCAAAGATAAAAAAATCTTATTTCTCAAACCTCCAAAATGTACATCAAAACTCCATTCTCTTGTGGTCAGCCATTAAAAAAAAATATTACTTCCTGGGCAAATCTCCACTCCCTCTCCAACAATCAGTAAGAAATCATACAGCATTCCAACTTGGTTAAGCCACCACTTCATTTACTCAGTCCTATACAAAACTGCACATTACCATCCCAAAAACCTATAATACAGCACAGCAATTCAAGTCTACACCTGTCCCTACTACAGCAATAACAACTATTTACTAAAATTAAAGCTAACAACCCTGGTAGCTGCCATCCTACCAACAGAACACCTAAAAATTGTAGCCACATCCATAGCATTCCCTGTCTGCATCCTAATCAACAGATCCATGTGTGAAAACTATGTCCCAACAATTTGGAAAAGTATTCATAACAATGCTCCATAAAGGCAGTGACTTAACAGACCTGTCTAATTCTGGAAAGAGGTCTACATTCCTGCTAATCACATTCCTCAATGGCTGTAGCTTACTTTCTCTCATACAGCATGGTTTCTAGCCAAATGAAAACACCACAACTGCCCTCCTCATCCTTATCAACACCATCAGTCAACTCAGAAACAATGAAGAAATAGTCTAATCTATTTTTCTCAACCTGTGAAAAGCCTTTGATAAGGTGTCACATTAGAAACTATTATATGAATTAGCATATCTTAGTCTAAACAAATCAGGTCTGATCTGGTTCCATAATTATCTGTCAAATAAGCAACAAGCAGTTAAGTGGAAGCAATGCCTCTCAACTTTCCTGCCAGTTACAATAGAGGTTCCCCATGGTTCAGTGTTTATGTCTCTCTTTTTTTAACATGTTTAGCAACAAACTCCATGCTGTGCAACTCTCCCCTGCCCTGCACAGTTGCTACATACCCTACAAGATATCAGTCAACAGGCTTTCCTATCAACAGAATCCTGGCTCACCAGTGCAAACACAATTCTAAACCCACAAAAGACAAAACTAATGATCTTTACCTCCAAAAATCTCATAGAAGAAAAACACAATGTTTACATCCTGTTACCTGACAACACAAAAATTGAATATGCACCATAAATGACGCTACAAACTTAAATGTGACTGACACCTGTTCCAGGCCATCAAAACAACCTACTGGAAACTAGAATTACTATACAGAACAAAAGATATTCTCACAGAATCTGAAAGAAAATCCATAGCCACTACTTACTTACGTCTACTCCTTCTGCATGCATCACCCATCTTTACCAATCTCAGTACTACACCTAAAATAAAACTCAAAGCATGTTACAATAAACATAGTCAAATGTGCAGCAAATACCCAACTATAAAGTCACCACTGCATAGCCCTTAGAGATTTACACTGGCTAGGACTCCCCTATTATCTTACATACTGACAACTCAGGATAGTCTACAACTTAATTAATTTCCCAGAAAATGCTCATCATTGAAAAATATGTTCCAACCATATTCTAGTTCTAGATTACTATGATCAAATAAATCTCTCCTCTCCATGTCCAAGACAATCAGCTCAGCTGGGATTTCCATCTACTCCCACCACGTCACTAAAAATTAGAACTCTGTCCTGCTGCAAGTAAAATAGAAAAGACACATACCTCCAAGTTATGACTAAAATAATATCTAAGCAAAAATTGGCACTGCTCCGGCTCAGCTCCCAGCTGGAATACATTTCTTTGGTCACACCTGCTACCTTTTCTCCAAATACTTCTCTTTTCCGCTTTCCCCTTTTTTCTCCATTGGGCTAGAAAAATACTCACTAAGCCACATGGAATAACTTTGTTTTCATAAATTATATCAATCACGGGCTTTAAGTGACAAGACTCAATCTTTTCTTCTTTCTAATTAGAGAACCACTATATCACTGTTCCCATCTCTCTATCAGTTTCATCACTCTTTCTCCTCATCTGTCCAAAACTAATACTCCTTAAAACAGTCCAAGTACCCCCACCTTTTCTCAATTTCCTAATTACTTTACTTCTTAATCTTAAATGTAACTATACATTCATAGTTGCTCTACTACTAACATATATTGTATTACATTATTAACTACCTTCCCCCTTTCTAATATTTGCATAATTAGGCTGCCTTTTCTTTCAGTTATTTTAATTCTAGAAACTTTAGACAATATTACAGTATTTTTGCAATATTATAGCTCTCTTTACTGGATAAAAGCTTTTGCCTCTTTCTAATGAATGTTCAGTACTGCATATATCTATGAAAGCTATGCACACGCTAAGTTTTAAATGATGTTTTATCTTGTAAATATAAATCTTTTTCTCTCATGTATATACACTTATCTATATGTTGCATTCTTGCTAGTATAATGTAACTATATTTTATGTACATGTCAAAACTTGTGTTAAATGTGCAGCTTTTCTATAGAAGCTTCCACTGTAAAATGAGGCAAATGTGGTTTCAAACAGGTTCACATGTAGTGTCCAACACCAATCAAGGGCCAACATATCCAATTTGTTATTGGAACTGCAGGAATTTCCAAGGTTATACAGCGATGTAGTATTAAAACAAGCTTATGGGAAGAGCAAAGCGAGAAGACACTCGCAGTAAAGGAGACAGACATTTCACTGAGACAGGGGATGTAAATGGTGAATTCTGCCACTGAATATGTCAAGTATAAGGTTGTGAATTTAAGTACTACTGTTTTTTGATACTGAACTTGGATTTGGGAAAAAGGGGGTTCATTCTTACCAAGTAGAAGAGCTAATGTTATGAAAACCATATATTCAACTTCAAGTTATATGTTAGAAAATGGAATTTAAAATGTATTTAAGATTGTCTGTATCATTTAATCAAAGTATTATTTTGTTGAATACCTTTTTATTGAACCCTTTTCCATGAAACACCTATTTATCGAATGCTCTATTTGCTGAATTGCTTTTAGTATAAATGTTTTTGTTGGCCAACATACAGTACACAATGCATGCCATGGATATATTATGGAATCAAATACGAGCAAACACCATCAACTCAAAAAAATTTTAATAGTCCATTGAAAACATGGAAAGGAATATTATAGTCTTTCTTAATTGATTCATGTATTGCTCCAATGCAGCAGTGATTCAGCAAAGAAACATAACCATCCACCATTCAACAATCGGCCAAAGTTAATGAATACTCATACTGCTGGTGGCATGAATATTCATAGCCTATTTCTAGCTCACCTTTTTTTATCTACATAGTGCAATCTTGGAGTTGGTATATTTAATTTGTTGGGATGTGGGGGGGAGCCCCCACTTGGGGGTGCAGCCCCTCCCCCCAAAAAAGCGAAGGTATTTTATTAAGTATTTTGTTTTATTAAACTGATTCGTATTATTTTATATATAAAGTTTACCAGTAAAATGATTCCGGCTTCCACAGTTGTTAAGTGATGCTAAATGTTGCATACTTCTAAGATAGCCAACAAAAATATTTCAATTTAATGAAATTCAGGAAATAGAGCATTCGACAAAAAGAAGCTTCACTGGAAAGGGCTCAACAAAAAGGTATTCGATATAATATTACTTCAATCAAGGGATATAGACCCATTTAAGATAATAATATTATTAATCATGAGGTTTCAACATGTTTGCAGAGAAGTAATGTTTTTAACCCTCCATTGTTACCAACTTTTAATGCTTTTCAATCAGTATGCAAGAAGGACGTTAGGTGTTTTGTAGGTGAACTGCCTAAATGTTAGTATTTTAATTTGCATAATGAAGAAAGATATGCCTTACATAACATGGGCCTAATAAACCAGGTCATGACCATGAAGGATGAAAAATATTGGGGGTATGGTCATCATGGATAAGATTAAATATATTGATAACATTTCTGAAATTTTGATTAATAGTAATGTTTAACTATTGTTTTTGACAGAGTTGTTAAGTTAGCTTATCAATATATTGAATTAATATTACTGGAGTTATAGCATAATGGTGAAATAAATGCTTATGAGTTTGTTTTTATGTTGTCTGAACATTTTAAAAAGGCCAAGTTCCTAGTGATTCCTAACTTACATAACAATAACTTGGACTCTCCTTTTAGATCCATTGTATAAGCATTAGGTTCAAAAATTGAGATGATTTCTACTTTCT
This sequence comes from Protopterus annectens, assembly GCF_019279795.1. Classification (NCBI taxonomy): domain Eukaryota; kingdom Metazoa; phylum Chordata; order Ceratodontiformes; family Protopteridae; genus Protopterus; species Protopterus annectens. The sequence goes on from NC_056746.1 coordinate 552,967,472, forward strand.
TAGATGTTCGGTTAATTAAGGTTACACAGAATACTTTGTCCCATGTGAAAGATTTCAATGGATGTTGGTTTACTGATCATGTTATTTTTGAACTTTGCATATATAGTAATGATAGTTCATATTGTCTTAGTTCTGATGAAGTCCATTTTTTGAGGACAAAAGTGCTAAACTGAGCAATAAACATGAATGCTTCTCCATTTCTCACTGCAGTTTTTGTTTTATTAAGTAGTGATATGTACTATTCTAAAAACAGACAGTTACATCTTATTGCAGGTCTTCCTATGATGTAAGGGTCTATATCACAATACTAACATATGTTAGAACATTGTAATATGGAACCCTAAAGTCCGAAATTCAAAAATAGCGAAGCCATGGCACATTGATTTTTTCCCGGGGGGATCAGTGGGCTGTTTTCAGAGTTTTGCTATTTTCTCCACTGTGGTGCAATCTCAGAGTTGGTATATTTAAGTGGGGGAGTGTGGGGGGTACAGCCCCACATGTTGTTGGGTATGGGGGGCAAAGTCCCCCACTTTAGTTTAAGTTTAAGGTTTATTTATTTATTTTTTTGTCATGGAACAGCAATTTTTTTTCCCTGGGGAAAAAAATCGCTGTTCTGTGTTTTCGTTGTTATTGGGTTTCAGTCTTTAGGTTTCGATATTACAACATTCAAACTTATGTTAGTTTGATGTTGTGATATAGATCCATGATGTAATGGGTACATGAATAACCTTTTTATTTTGGGTGCTTGGGCTGCTAGGTGAAATAGTGAGCAACCTTTCTGATTGGCTTAAGATGCATCTGCTGACTTGTGCCTGAGTCAAGCTATGCCTGTCACTGCCAGCCCAACACTTTACAATGGGTCATTGTCCCTCTCACCCTGCCCTAGCTATGCTTCTGTTTGAAGTTTTGTTGTCCAGTAGGAATCCAGTTTATGATTTACTATTACTTGATATCTGTTTTTAGCATCGAGTTAGAATTGACTTAAAAAAATCCCTTTCAGTAGTTTGCAAGGTATGTGTAGTGGTGTAATAAATCTCTGCCTGCATTCCACTGGATAAAATGCTAGGTACTGTACTAATATCTAGTTTGTCATGCCCCTTCTGGTGTTTCTAAATATTTCCCAGTAAAGCAACCAACTGTAACTTCTCAGTTCTTTTAATGCAGCTATTTCCTTAACCAGCAACTTAGGCTACAAATATACCCATATAAGGTTATTCCTGCCCATAAATCAGTGTATGATTTCGGAGTACTGCATTACACAAGCAATAACAATAGTATTTGTTACTGTTATAAACATAGTTTTGTAGACTACAGTTGTAGTTTACTCAAAAAAAGGTTCAATCATAGTTTAGGAATGCTTGAAATCATTAACATTGTCACTATTGAAGACAACATTTTAGTATCCTTTTAATTTTTATACCGACCCTGTACAATTCAAATAATACTTTTCCATTTGTAAATTATCATAATATTGTCTTACCTTTGATATGTAAGGCACACAGCTTACCATACTGTCTTACAATAAGGAAAATAATATCCTTAGACAAAGTTCACTTAATTGTTTTTAATATTTATGATGCATTGACTTTGGCCTTTCAGAAATCCTAGTAAGTTAACTGTTACTAAGCTTACAACCACAGTGACATTGACATCACTTAGTAATATTAACATCCAAGGCAACAACACAGGAAAAAGTAGTAATGAATAATGAACCAACATAGCTAGCTGACTGATGATTGAAGAAGGCCATCTCCCTTGTTTTGAAAACACCATCACTCTTTAAAATGGCTGGAGTATATTGAGTTAATGTATTTTTCTGAATAACTAATTAAACTTCTAATAGTTAATTTACAGTTAAAATGAATAAAGTATTTTTGCAATAATGCCACTGGTTCCATCTTTGGTTACATGGCATTAGAGATCTTTGTTTAATAGGAGTTGAAACAGTGTGCCACAAAACTTAAAGAAATACATATTTCAGGACATTTTATGTTTCACTGAATTAGACTACTGCTACAACTACAAGTAGATGATACTTGGTCAAATACAATACTTTTAACCCCCTTAACTCCCCCTTCACTAGTTATACAAACTTTTGAGAATAATTGTAAGAAATTAGAAAGTTATTAGGAACTAGCTAGTATATTCATTCGTGTCTATATTATCATATCGCACGCTCAGAAGAGGGAACGACAGATAATCGACTCCATGTAAGCGAAAGCTGACAACGTCGAAACTTCAGAACAGTGATTATATTCCAATGGAAAACAATCACTGTTCCAAAACAAAAAAAAACCCCAATAAAACATTACTTGATGTGGGGGGCTTCACCCCCCCACACCCCATACTTAAATATACCAACATCGAGATTGCACTACAGTGCCAAAAAGGCAAAGTAGTGAAAGCAGCCAAACTAATTCTTTCCCAGAGGAAGAATTAGCTGAAATGCCGCTTTACTATTTTGCCTTTTCGCACTTTACTGTTCGACAAAGATGCATTTGACAACCTGCGTCTGCAACGGCGTAATAGGAAACCTATTCAATCTATCTAGTGAAGGGCGAATAATTTGTTTTTCCCTAAGAATACTAAGACTATTAGAATAATGCAGGCAAACGTGGGTGGTGCCACAGTCATTCTGGATGCTAATAATTATTCCAACATAAATGTTGGAGTTGTTGAATGAACATTTCTATATCAAAGTAACAAAGGTTGAGATATTGAGAAGTTATAGAAATAAGGACAGTTGGCTGTATGACAGCCATATTCAAGGTCTGATTACAGATAATATCTTTATTTTTGTTCAGCTTATTAATCCCATTAGTATAGTCATCTTTGAGATTCCAAAAATACACAAAGATAAATTTGAACCTCATTTGAGACCTGCAATCTAAACTAAGTGATTATAGCTAGAACTAGTCTCTTTATTTATAAACAGAACGTAAAACAGACTGTAGAAAAAAAGGCAGGTCAGGTGTAAGGATTTCTTTTCATTCAAAATAATACTTTTGGATGTTCTATTTGATGAATATGCATTTATACAGTGATTCCACAGAAAACAGGGGGTGAGTAGTCAAATAATATGTTAGTGAAATTTAGTGCTTATTCTGTGAAAGAAATCAGATTCCTTGTGGAACGCATAGAGCAGGTTTTAAATAATGATTTCTTTATGTTTGAAAGCCAGTATTTTAAACAAGGAGTGGGAGAGGCAATGGGTACAATTATGCCTCCCAAACTTGCAAGTATCATCCTATCCTTCTGGGAAGAGAGCAATTTATATAATACATCAAAGTTCAACAATATTAAGTTTTACTTTCACTTTATCAATGATTTTTTTTATTTATGTGAATTCTAGTACATTAATTTAAGAATTCACTTGCCATGTAGAACAAAAAAATACTACATTTTTGGGATGTTATGATATATAAAAACTTTGTAGAAGGTAAACTGAATTTCTGTGTTTCTCCTGAAACTGCAGCTAGTAGTGCTTTGCTACATTATGACAGTATGCATCCCTTCTATACAGAAAATAAC